>NW_027443449.1:0-45268 GCF_048569485.1 Anomaloglossus baeobatrachus | reverse complement strand
ACACTTGATCTTAGCCAAAAGGCCGAGAAGCGATAACCAGAATTGGTTTGGGCCTCGAGTGGCACCCTGGCCTATGCCGGACACATCTTAGGGAGAGAGAGCGAGAGGGAGACAAACCCACGCCTACACAAGACATTTTGTCACCCAAGCCAACCCTTGAAAAGGCTGCTTTGCAGAGCCAAAACAAGAAGAATGGTGCGTTTTGCAGCCGCCGCCCACTGCAATGAATCTGAATAACTCCTCCTTTAGGGCGCAAGCAACTCCCCTCCCCCTTGCAGTCTTTCCAATTCACGATACAAAAAGACGGACAGGACAGGTTGCCTGACTTTCCGTCACTGCCACCCTTTGCCATCCTTACCCGTAGAAAGCCCTTTCATCATCCCCAAACCCTAATCTTTTCCCTTTCCTTCCCAGCCCCCAAACCCTGCCCTCTGTACCTTTCTCACCACCCGCTTCCCTTCTCCTGTCATCCCCCTACCACCCGGGAAAAAAAGAGATTGCCCCCTCCTTCCACTAGCCCACCCTCCCACCCAAAGAACAACTTCTTCTGCGCAGCTTGTTTTCTAGGCAGCAGCGCTATTGTGATGTCATCGGGGGGCATTGTGACAAGCCGCCAGTGTTCCGTCTCTTCATGTTGTGCACAGTTCAAACGGAAAATACATCAACAGGCAGACTACAGAAAAGCTTACTATCAAAGGTTAGAGGGGGGCTTTCTCAGAGGGCTTTTTACAGTTTTTCTATTCCCAATTAGCCGTTTAAGTGTACTTATTGAAAGTAGTAATTCTTTCATAGGCCGCCCTTTCTTAGTATTTGACGTTCCTTATATTGCGGTATGAGGCTTCGCAGTAGGTTGCAAACATTCATCACCCATGACTGTCCCCAATTGAGCTCAGAAGCTCAATGTCTATCATGACCTCTCTTTTAGAATGTCCAAGAGCAAGCAAACTATTCCTCCAGGAGAGGGCGCCAACAGACTACTAAAGAGATCATCATTACTCAAAGAAAACCCCAAAAACCAATGCATGATAGGAATAAACAGGTAACTTTCTTTGGAGTGGAAGCGGAGAGATCGCACCAGATGCCAATTCTAGATGTTATCACACCTGTGGTCACTGCAGCAGCAGGTGAATCCACTTTGTCCAAAAGGGATCTATTCCATTCAATTGCAAATGATCTAGATAAGACAGAGAACTGCAGCACGGGGACATAGCCGAGTTGGTCAGGTTGAGTGGTGATGAGTTTGCTATTTGGATGAATAAAGAAAGTCAAAAGTGTGAAAGATAAAAAACAAAAGGAGGAAGTGTGAAAAGTGAATGGGCCAAATTGAGGTGCATATGAAGACGTATGCTTTCTTCCAATTCATTAAATCGGGCTAATATGAATCAGGTGAATTGAGTTCTGCTTTTGGAAACTGGGTTAAGAAGGGGTGCACCGTTCCTGGAGGTACTGCAATACCAGGTCAATGCGTGGAGTGGACAGAGCAAGCTCTTTTTCCATCTCCCTGTTCTAAAAATCCATTTAATATATGGTCCCCAGATAGGGGACGTATCAGATATTAAACTGATAAGAACAGATACTACACTTGATCTTAGCCAAAAGGCCGAGAAGCGATAACCAGAATTGGTTTGGGCCTCGAGTGGCACCCTGGCCTATGCCGGACACATCTTAGGGAGAGAGAGCGAGAGGGAGACAAACCCACGCCTACACAAGACATTTTGTCACCCAAGCCAACCCTTGAAAAGGCTGCTTTGCAGAGCCAAAACAAGAAGAATGGTGCGTTTTGCAGCCGCCGCCCACTGCAATGAATCTGAATAACTCCTCCTTTAGGGCGCAAGCAACTCCCCTCCCCCTTGCAGTCTTTCCAATTCACGATACAAAAAGACGGACAGGACAGGTTGCCTGACTTTCCGTCACTGCCACCCTTTGCCATCCTTACCCGTAGAAAGCCCTTTCATCATCCCCAAACCCTAATCTTTTCCCTTTCCTTCCCAGCCCCCAAACCCTGCCCTCTGTACCTTTCTCACCACCCGCTTCCCTTCTCCTGTCATCCCCCTACCACCCGGGAAAAAAAGAGATTGCCCCCTCCTTCCACTAGCCCACCCTCCCACCCAAAGAACAACTTCTTCTGCGCAGCTTGTTTTCTAGGCAGCAGCGCTATTGTGATGTCATCGGGGGGCATTGTGACAAGCCGCCAGTGTTCCGTCTCTTCATGTTGTGCACAGTTCAAACGGAAAATACATCAACAGGCAGACTACAGAAAAGCTTACTATCAAAGGTTAGAGGGGGGCTTTCTCAGAGGGCTTTTTACAGTTTTTCTATTCCCAATTAGCCGTTTAAGTGTACTTATTGAAAGTAGTAATTCTTTCATAGGCCGCCCTTTCTTAGTATTTGACGTTCCTTATATTGCGGTATGAGGCTTCGCAGTAGGTTGCAAACATTCATCACCCATGACTGTCCCCAATTGAGCTCAGAAGCTCAATGTCTATCATGACCTCTCTTTTAGAATGTCCAAGAGCAAGCAAACTATTCCTCCAGGAGAGGGCGCCAACAGACTACTAAAGAGATCATCATTACTCAAAGAAAACCCCAAAAACCAATGCATGATAGGAATAAACAGGTAACTTTCTTTGGAGTGGAAGCGGAGAGATCGCACCAGATGCCAATTCTAGATGTTATCACACCTGTGGTCACTGCAGCAGCAGGTGAATCCACTTTGTCCAAAAGGGATCTATTCCATTCAATTGCAAATGATCTAGATAAGACAGAGAACTGCAGCACGGGGACATAGCCGAGTTGGTCAGGTTGAGTGGTGATGAGTTTGCTATTTGGATGAATAAAGAAAGTCAAAAGTGTGAAAGATAAAAAACAAAAGGAGGAAGTGTGAAAAGTGAATGGGCCAAATTGAGGTGCATATGAAGACGTATGCTTTCTTCCAATTCATTAAATCGGGCTAATATGAATCAGGTGAATTGAGTTCTGCTTTTGGAAACTGGGTTAAGAAGGGGTGCACCGTTCCTGGAGGTACTGCAATACCAGGTCAATGCGTGGAGTGGACAGAGCAAGCTCTTTTTCCATCTCCCTGTTCTAAAAATCCATTTAATATATGGTCCCCAGATAGGGGACGTATCAGATATTAAACTGATAAGAACAGATACTACACTTGATCTTAGCCAAAAGGCCGAGAAGCGATAACCAGAATTGGTTTGGGCCTCGAGTGGCACCCTGGCCTATGCCGGACACATCTTAGGGAGAGAGAGCGAGAGGGAGACAAACCCACGCCTACACAAGACATTTTGTCACCCAAGCCAACCCTTGAAAAGGCTGCTTTGCAGAGCCAAAACAAGAAGAATGGTGCGTTTTGCAGCCGCCGCCCACTGCAATGAATCTGAATAACTCCTCCTTTAGGGCGCAAGCAACTCCCCTCCCCCTTGCAGTCTTTCCAATTCACGATACAAAAAGACGGACAGGACAGGTTGCCTGACTTTCCGTCACTGCCACCCTTTGCCATCCTTACCCGTAGAAAGCCCTTTCATCATCCCCAAACCCTAATCTTTTCCCTTTCCTTCCCAGCCCCCAAACCCTGCCCTCTGTACCTTTCTCACCACCCGCTTCCCTTCTCCTGTCATCCCCCTACCACCCGGGAAAAAAAGAGATTGCCCCCTCCTTCCACTAGCCCACCCTCCCACCCAAAGAACAACTTCTTCTGCGCAGCTTGTTTTCTAGGCAGCAGCGCTATTGTGATGTCATCGGGGGGCATTGTGACAAGCCGCCAGTGTTCCGTCTCTTCATGTTGTGCACAGTTCAAACGGAAAATACATCAACAGGCAGACTACAGAAAAGCTTACTATCAAAGGTTAGAGGGGGGCTTTCTCAGAGGGCTTTTTACAGTTTTTCTATTCCCAATTAGCCGTTTAAGTGTACTTATTGAAAGTAGTAATTCTTTCATAGGCCGCCCTTTCTTAGTATTTGACGTTCCTTATATTGCGGTATGAGGCTTCGCAGTAGGTTGCAAACATTCATCACCCATGACTGTCCCCAATTGAGCTCAGAAGCTCAATGTCTATCATGACCTCTCTTTTAGAATGTCCAAGAGCAAGCAAACTATTCCTCCAGGAGAGGGCGCCAACAGACTACTAAAGAGATCATCATTACTCAAAGAAAACCCCAAAAACCAATGCATGATAGGAATAAACAGGTAACTTTCTTTGGAGTGGAAGCGGAGAGATCGCACCAGATGCCAATTCTAGATGTTATCACACCTGTGGTCACTGCAGCAGCAGGTGAATCCACTTTGTCCAAAAGGGATCTATTCCATTCAATTGCAAATGATCTAGATAAGACAGAGAACTGCAGCACGGGGACATAGCCGAGTTGGTCAGGTTGAGTGGTGATGAGTTTGCTATTTGGATGAATAAAGAAAGTCAAAAGTGTGAAAGATAAAAAACAAAAGGAGGAAGTGTGAAAAGTGAATGGGCCAAATTGAGGTGCATATGAAGACGTATGCTTTCTTCCAATTCATTAAATCGGGCTAATATGAATCAGGTGAATTGAGTTCTGCTTTTGGAAACTGGGTTAAGAAGGGGTGCACCGTTCCTGGAGGTACTGCAATACCAGGTCAATGCGTGGAGTGGACAGAGCAAGCTCTTTTTCCATCTCCCTGTTCTAAAAATCCATTTAATATATGGTCCCCAGATAGGGGACGTATCAGATATTAAACTGATAAGAACAGATACTACACTTGATCTTAGCCAAAAGGCCGAGAAGCGATAACCAGAATTGGTTTGGGCCTCGAGTGGCACCCTGGCCTATGCCGGACACATCTTAGGGAGAGAGAGCGAGAGGGAGACAAACCCACGCCTACACAAGACATTTTGTCACCCAAGCCAACCCTTGAAAAGGCTGCTTTGCAGAGCCAAAACAAGAAGAATGGTGCGTTTTGCAGCCGCCGCCCACTGCAATGAATCTGAATAACTCCTCCTTTAGGGCGCAAGCAACTCCCCTCCCCCTTGCAGTCTTTCCAATTCACGATACAAAAAGACGGACAGGACAGGTTGCCTGACTTTCCGTCACTGCCACCCTTTGCCATCCTTACCCGTAGAAAGCCCTTTCATCATCCCCAAACCCTAATCTTTTCCCTTTCCTTCCCAGCCCCCAAACCCTGCCCTCTGTACCTTTCTCACCACCCGCTTCCCTTCTCCTGTCATCCCCCTACCACCCGGGAAAAAAAGAGATTGCCCCCTCCTTCCACTAGCCCACCCTCCCACCCAAAGAACAACTTCTTCTGCGCAGCTTGTTTTCTAGGCAGCAGCGCTATTGTGATGTCATCGGGGGGCATTGTGACAAGCCGCCAGTGTTCCGTCTCTTCATGTTGTGCACAGTTCAAACGGAAAATACATCAACAGGCAGACTACAGAAAAGCTTACTATCAAAGGTTAGAGGGGGGCTTTCTCAGAGGGCTTTTTACAGTTTTTCTATTCCCAATTAGCCGTTTAAGTGTACTTATTGAAAGTAGTAATTCTTTCATAGGCCGCCCTTTCTTAGTATTTGATGTTCCTTATATTGCGGTATGAGGCTTCGCAGTAGGTTGCAAACATTCATCACCCATGACTGTCCCCAATTGAGCTCAGAAGCTCAATGTCTATCATGACCTCTCTTTTAGAATGTCCAAGAGCAAGCAAACTATTCCTCCAGGAGAGGGCGCCAACAGACTACTAAAGAGATCATCATTACTCAAAGAAAACCCCAAAAACCAATGCATGATAGGAATAAACAGGTAACTTTCTTTGGAGTGGAAGCGGAGAGATCGCACCAGATGCCAATTCTAGATGTTATCACACCTGTGGTCACTGCAGCAGCAGGTGAATCCACTTTGTCCAAAAGGGATCTATTCCATTCAATTGCAAATGATCTAGATAAGACAGAGAACTGCAGCACGGGGACATAGCCGAGTTGGTCAGGTTGAGTGGTGATGAGTTTGCTATTTGGATGAATAAAGAAAGTCAAAAGTGTGAAAGATAAAAAACAAAAGGAGGAAGTGTGAAAAGTGAATGGGCCAAATTGAGGTGCATATGAAGACGTATGCTTTCTTCCAATTCATTAAATCGGGCTAATATGAATCAGGTGAATTGAGTTCTGCTTTTGGAAACTGGGTTAAGAAGGGGTGCACCGTTCCTGGAGGTACTGCAATACCAGGTCAATGCGTGGAGTGGACAGAGCAAGCTCTTTTTCCATCTCCCTGTTCTAAAAATCCATTTAATATATGGTCCCCAGATAGGGGACGTATCAGATATTAAACTGATAAGAACAGATACTACACTTGATCTTAGCCAAAAGGCCGAGAAGCGATAACCAGAATTGGTTTGGGCCTCGAGTGGCACCCTGGCCTATGCCGGACACATCTTAGGGAGAGAGAGCGAGAGGGAGACAAACCCACGCCTACACAAGACATTTTGTCACCCAAGCCAACCCTTGAAAAGGCTGCTTTGCAGAGCCAAAACAAGAAGAATGGTGCGTTTTGCAGCCGCCGCCCACTGCAATGAATCTGAATAACTCCTCCTTTAGGGCGCAAGCAACTCCCCTCCCCCTTGCAGTCTTTCCAATTCACGATACAAAAAGACGGACAGGACAGGTTGCCTGACTTTCCGTCACTGCCACCCTTTGCCATCCTTACCCGTAGAAAGCCCTTTCATCATCCCCAAACCCTAATCTTTTCCCTTTCCTTCCCAGCCCCCAAACCCTGCCCTCTGTACCTTTCTCACCACCCGCTTCCCTTCTCCTGTCATCCCCCTACCACCCGGGAAAAAAAGAGATTGCCCCCTCCTTCCACTAGCCCACCCTCCCACCCAAAGAACAACTTCTTCTGCGCAGCTTGTTTTCTAGGCAGCAGCGCTATTGTGATGTCATCGGGGGGCATTGTGACAAGCCGCCAGTGTTCCGTCTCTTCATGTTGTGCACAGTTCAAACGGAAAATACATCAACAGGCAGACTACAGAAAAGCTTACTATCAAAGGTTAGAGGGGGGCTTTCTCAGAGGGCTTTTTACAGTTTTTCTATTCCCAATTAGCCGTTTAAGTGTACTTATTGAAAGTAGTAATTCTTTCATAGGCCGCCCTTTCTTAGTATTTGACGTTCCTTATATTGCGGTATGAGGCTTCGCAGTAGGTTGCAAACATTCATCACCCATGACTGTCCCCAATTGAGCTCAGAAGCTCAATGTCTATCATGACCTCTCTTTTAGAATGTCCAAGAGCAAGCAAACTATTCCTCCAGGAGAGGGCGCCAACAGACTACTAAAGAGATCATCATTACTCAAAGAAAACCCCAAAAACCAATGCATGATAGGAATAAACAGGTAACTTTCTTTGGAGTGGAAGCGGAGAGATCGCACCAGATGCCAATTCTAGATGTTATCACACCTGTGGTCACTGCAGCAGCAGGTGAATCCACTTTGTCCAAAAGGGATCTATTCCATTCAATTGCAAATGATCTAGATAAGACAGAGAACTGCAGCACGGGGACATAGCCGAGTTGGTCAGGTTGAGTGGTGATGAGTTTGCTATTTGGATGAATAAAGAAAGTCAAAAGTGTGAAAGATAAAAAACAAAAGGAGGAAGTGTGAAAAGTGAATGGGCCAAATTGAGGTGCATATGAAGACGTATGCTTTCTTCCAATTCATTAAATCGGGCTAATATGAATCAGGTGAATTGAGTTCTGCTTTTGGAAACTGGGTTAAGAAGGGGTGCACCGTTCCTGGAGGTACTGCAATACCAGGTCAATGCGTGGAGTGGACAGAGCAAGCTCTTTTTCCATCTCCCTGTTCTAAAAATCCATTTAATATATGGTCCCCAGATAGGGGACGTATCAGATATTAAACTGATAAGAACAGATACTACACTTGATCTTAGCCAAAAGGCCGAGAAGCGATAACCAGAATTGGTTTGGGCCTCGAGTGGCACCCTGGCCTATGCCGGACACATCTTAGGGAGAGAGAGCGAGAGGGAGACAAACCCACGCCTACACAAGACATTTTGTCACCCAAGCCAACCCTTGAAAAGGCTGCTTTGCAGAGCCAAAACAAGAAGAATGGTGCGTTTTGCAGCCGCCGCCCACTGCAATGAATCTGAATAACTCCTCCTTTAGGGCGCAAGCAACTCCCCTCCCCCTTGCAGTCTTTCCAATTCACGATACAAAAAGACGGACAGGACAGGTTGCCTGACTTTCCGTCACTGCCACCCTTTGCCATCCTTACCCGTAGAAAGCCCTTTCATCATCCCCAAACCCTAATCTTTTCCCTTTCCTTCCCAGCCCCCAAACCCTGCCCTCTGTACCTTTCTCACCACCCGCTTCCCTTCTCCTGTCATCCCCCTACCACCCGGGAAAAAAAGAGATTGCCCCCTCCTTCCACTAGCCCACCCTCCCACCCAAAGAACAACTTCTTCTGCGCAGCTTGTTTTCTAGGCAGCAGCGCTATTGTGATGTCATCGGGGGGCATTGTGACAAGCCGCCAGTGTTCCGTCTCTTCATGTTGTGCACAGTTCAAACGGAAAATACATCAACAGGCAGACTACAGAAAAGCTTACTATCAAAGGTTAGAGGGGGGCTTTCTCAGAGGGCTTTTTACAGTTTTTCTATTCCCAATTAGCCGTTTAAGTGTACTTATTGAAAGTAGTAATTCTTTCATAGGCCGCCCTTTCTTAGTATTTGACGTTCCTTATATTGCGGTATGAGGCTTCGCAGTAGGTTGCAAACATTCATCACCCATGACTGTCCCCAATTGAGCTCAGAAGCTCAATGTCTATCATGACCTCTCTTTTAGAATGTCCAAGAGCAAGCAAACTATTCCTCCAGGAGAGGGCGCCAACAGACTACTAAAGAGATCATCATTACTCAAAGAAAACCCCAAAAACCAATGCATGATAGGAATAAACAGGTAACTTTCTTTGGAGTGGAAGCGGAGAGATCGCACCAGATGCCAATTCTAGATGTTATCACACCTGTGGTCACTGCAGCAGCAGGTGAATCCACTTTGTCCAAAAGGGATCTATTCCATTCAATTGCAAATGATCTAGATAAGACAGAGAACTGCAGCACGGGGACATAGCCGAGTTGGTCAGGTTGAGTGGTGATGAGTTTGCTATTTGGATGAATAAAGAAAGTCAAAAGTGTGAAAGATAAAAAACAAAAGGAGGAAGTGTGAAAAGTGAATGGGCCAAATTGAGGTGCATATGAAGACGTATGCTTTCTTCCAATTCATTAAATCGGGCTAATATGAATCAGGTGAATTGAGTTCTGCTTTTGGAAACTGGGTTAAGAAGGGGTGCACCGTTCCTGGAGGTACTGCAATACCAGGTCAATGCGTGGAGTGGACAGAGCAAGCTCTTTTTCCATCTCCCTGTTCTAAAAATCCATTTAATATATGGTCCCCAGATAGGGGACGTATCAGATATTAAACTGATAAGAACAGATACTACACTTGATCTTAGCCAAAAGGCCGAGAAGCGATAACCAGAATTGGTTTGGGCCTCGAGTGGCACCCTGGCCTATGCCGGACACATCTTAGGGAGAGAGAGCGAGAGGGAGACAAACCCACGCCTACACAAGACATTTTGTCACCCAAGCCAACCCTTGAAAAGGCTGCTTTGCAGAGCCAAAACAAGAAGAATGGTGCGTTTTGCAGCCGCCGCCCACTGCAATGAATCTGAATAACTCCTCCTTTAGGGCGCAAGCAACTCCCCTCCCCCTTGCAGTCTTTCCAATTCACGATACAAAAAGACGGACAGGACAGGTTGCCTGACTTTCCGTCACTGCCACCCTTTGCCATCCTTACCCGTAGAAAGCCCTTTCATCATCCCCAAACCCTAATCTTTTCCCTTTCCTTCCCAGCCCCCAAACCCTGCCCTCTGTACCTTTCTCACCACCCGCTTCCCTTCTCCTGTCATCCCCCTACCACCCGGGAAAAAAAGAGATTGCCCCCTCCTTCCACTAGCCCACCCTCCCACCCAAAGAACAACTTCTTCTGCGCAGCTTGTTTTCTAGGCAGCAGCGCTATTGTGATGTCATCGGGGGGCATTGTGACAAGCCGCCAGTGTTCCGTCTCTTCATGTTGTGCACAGTTCAAACGGAAAATACATCAACAGGCAGACTACAGAAAAGCTTACTATCAAAGGTTAGAGGGGGGCTTTCTCAGAGGGCTTTTTACAGTTTTTCTATTCCCAATTAGCCGTTTAAGTGTACTTATTGAAAGTAGTAATTCTTTCATAGGCCGCCCTTTCTTAGTATTTGACGTTCCTTATATTGCGGTATGAGGCTTCGCAGTAGGTTGCAAACATTCATCACCCATGACTGTCCCCAATTGAGCTCAGAAGCTCAATGTCTATCATGACCTCTCTTTTAGAATGTCCAAGAGCAAGCAAACTATTCCTCCAGGAGAGGGCGCCAACAGACTACTAAAGAGATCATCATTACTCAAAGAAAACCCCAAAAACCAATGCATGATAGGAATAAACAGGTAACTTTCTTTGGAGTGGAAGCGGAGAGATCGCACCAGATGCCAATTCTAGATGTTATCACACCTGTGGTCACTGCAGCAGCAGGTGAATCCACTTTGTCCAAAAGGGATCTATTCCATTCAATTGCAAATGATCTAGATAAGACAGAGAACTGCAGCACGGGGACATAGCCGAGTTGGTCAGGTTGAGTGGTGATGAGTTTGCTATTTGGATGAATAAAGAAAGTCAAAAGTGTGAAAGATAAAAATCAAAAGGAGGAAGTGTGAAAAGTGAATGGGCCAAATTGAGGTGCATATGAAGACGTATGCTTTCTTCCAATTCATTAAATCGGGCTAATATGAATCAGGTGAATTGAGTTCTGCTTTTGGAAACTGGGTTAAGAAGGGGTGCACCGTTCCTGGAGGTACTGCAATACCAGGTCAATGCGTGGAGTGGACAGAGCAAGCTCTTTTTCCATCTCCCTGTTCTAAAAATCCATTTAATATATGGTCCCCAGATAGGGGACGTATCAGATATTAAACTGATAAGAACAGATACTACACTTGATCTTAGCCAAAAGGCCGAGAAGCGATAACCAGAATTGGTTTGGGCCTCGAGTGGCACCCTGGCCTATGCCGGACACATCTTAGGGAGAGAGAGCGAGAGGGAGACAAACCCACGCCTACACAAGACATTTTGTCACCCAAGCCAACCCTTGAAAAGGCTGCTTTGCAGAGCCAAAACAAGAAGAATGGTGCGTTTTGCAGCCGCCGCCCACTGCAATGAATCTGAATAACTCCTCCTTTAGGGCGCAAGCAACTCCCCTCCCCCTTGCAGTCTTTCCAATTCACGATACAAAAAGACGGACAGGACAGGTTGCCTGACTTTCCGTCACTGCCACCCTTTGCCATCCTTACCCGTAGAAAGCCCTTTCATCATCCCCAAACCCTAATCTTTTCCCTTTCCTTCCCAGCCCCCAAACCCTGCCCTCTGTACCTTTCTCACCACCCGCTTCCCTTCTCCTGTCATCCCCCTACCACCCGGGAAAAAAAGAGATTGCCCCCTCCTTCCACTAGCCCACCCTCCCACCCAAAGAACAACTTCTTCTGCGCAGCTTGTTTTCTAGGCAGCAGCGCTATTGTGATGTCATCGGGGGGCATTGTGACAAGCCGCCAGTGTTCCGTCTCTTCATGTTGTGCACAGTTCAAACGGAAAATACATCAACAGGCAGACTACAGAAAAGCTTACTATCAAAGGTTAGAGGGGGGCTTTCTCAGAGGGCTTTTTACAGTTTTTCTATTCCCAATTAGCCGTTTAAGTGTACTTATTGAAAGTAGTAATTCTTTCATAGGCCGCCCTTTCTTAGTATTTGACGTTCCTTATATTGCGGTATGAGGCTTCGCAGTAGGTTGCAAACATTCATCACCCATGACTGTCCCCAATTGAGCTCAGAAGCTCAATGTCTATCATGACCTCTCTTTTAGAATGTCCAAGAGCAAGCAAACTATTCCTCCAGGAGAGGGCGCCAACAGACTACTAAAGAGATCATCATTACTCAAAGAAAACCCCAAAAACCAATGCATGATAGGAATAAACAGGTAACTTTCTTTGGAGTGGAAGCGGAGAGATCGCACCAGATGCCAATTCTAGATGTTATCACACCTGTGGTCACTGCAGCAGCAGGTGAATCCACTTTGTCCAAAAGGGATCTATTCCATTCAATTGCAAATGATCTAGATAAGACAGAGAACTGCAGCACGGGGACATAGCCGAGTTGGTCAGGTTGAGTGGTGATGAGTTTGCTATTTGGATGAATAAAGAAAGTCAAAAGTGTGAAAGATAAAAAACAAAAGGAGGAAGTGTGAAAAGTGAATGGGCCAAATTGAGGTGCATATGAAGACGTATGCTTTCTTCCAATTCATTAAATCGGGCTAATATGAATCAGGTGAATTGAGTTCTGCTTTTGGAAACTGGGTTAAGAAGGGGTGCACCGTTCCTGGAGGTACTGCAATACCAGGTCAATGCGTGGAGTGGACAGAGCAAGCTCTTTTTCCATCTCCCTGTTCTAAAAATCCATTTAATATATGGTCCCCAGATAGGGGACGTATCAGATATTAAACTGATAAGAACAGATTTTGATTTAATGAAGCTTTCCAAAGCACCGCAAAAATGCATGACCGAAGTCACACCAAAAACAGTGCAAAGGCTAGGATTCGTGTGGACCCCTCCGTGAGAAGAGGATCCCCAAAAATCAACCCCGTCCCTCCGAGCCAGAAGGCCACAGAGAGGGTCAGGGATCTTCGGTGCTCCCCCAAGCCGAAGCCTGGTTGAGCCTTGTTGTTGCTCCCAGCGTCCACCGAGGCATCTTACCCAAGTGGAGTAGGGAGCTACTAGTCGTTGGTTTCGCAGCCGAGACTGCCCGGACCGTCAACCGGTGTTGGTTTTTCAGCCCAAGGCTGACCGGACCTCCAACCGGGTGTTGGTTTCTCAGCCCAAGGCTGACCGGACCTCCAACCGGGTGTTGGTTTCTCAGCCCAAGGCTAACCGGACCTCCAACCGGGTGTTGGTTTCTCAGCCAAAGCTGACCCGGACCTCCAACCGGGTGTTGGTTTCTCAGCCCAAAGCTGACCGGACCTCCGACCGGGATTATAAAAATTTCCCTTCTTAGCCAGAAGACCGGGATAGGGCAATATGCTTGGAAAGTATGAATAGGCAAGGCGCGGCGTGCGACAGAGTCTGAGGCTTACCAGGGTCCCAACCTAGCAAGTTCAGACTCCCTCCAGGGTGTCCATTCCTGGGGCACATTGCACCATAACCCCCACACTTACTCAGTCTAATAGCCTTGATCCTGGTAGGGCCATGGTTTCCTCTAGATGGATATACTATCCTCCCAAAGTACTAACAAGCGCAACCTTCCAGCGTGCATTGCATCATTGTACTAAGGTGGCCGGAGCCTTAAACCACCTTTTCGAACGATACTACACTTGATCTTAGCCAAAAGGCCGAGAAGCGATAACCAGAATTGGTTTGGGCCTCGAGTGGCACCCTGGCCTATGCCGGACACATCTTAGGGAGAGAGAACGAGAGGGAGACAAACCCACGCCTACACAAGACATTTTGTCACCCAAGCCAACCCTTGAAAAGGCTGCTTTGCAGAGCCAAAACAAGAAGAATGGTGCGTTTTGCAGCCGCCGCCCACTGCAATGAATCTGAATAACTCCTCCTTTAGGGCGCAAGCAACTCCCCTCCCCCTTGCAGTCTTTCCAATTCACGATACAAAAAGACGGACAGGACAGGTTGCCTGACTTTCCGTCACTGCCACCCTTTGCCATCCTTACCCGTAGAAAGCCCTTTCATCATCCCCAAACCCTAATCTTTTCCCTTTCCTTCCCAGCCCCCAAACCCTGCCCTCTGTACCTTTCTCACCACCCGCTTCCCTTCTCCTGTCATCCCCCTACCACCCGGGAAAAAAAGAGATTGCCCCCTCCTTCCACTAGCCCACCCTCCCACCCAAAGAACAACTTCTTCTGCGCAGCTTGTTTTCTAGGCAGCAGCGCTATTGTGATGTCATCGGGGGGCATTGTGACAAGCCGCCAGTGTTCCGTCTCTTCATGTTGTGCACAGTTCAAACGGAAAATACATCAACAGGCAGACTACAGAAAAGCTTACTATCAAAGGTTAGAGGGGGGCTTTCTCAGAGGGCTTTTTACAGTTTTTCTATTCCCAATTAGCCGTTTAAGTGTACTTATTGAAAGTAGTAATTCTTTCATAGGCCGCCCTTTCTTAGTATTTGACGTTCCTTATATTGCGGTATGAGGCTTCGCAGTAGGTTGCAAACATTCATCACCCATGACTGTCCCCAATTGAGCTCAGAAGCTCAATGTCTATCATGACCTCTCTTTTAGAATGTCCAAGAGCAAGCAAACTATTCCTCCAGGAGAGGGCGCCAACAGACTACTAAAGAGATCATCATTACTCAAAGAAAACCCCAAAAACCAATGCATGATAGGAATAAACAGGTAACTTTCTTTGGAGTGGAAGCGGAGAGATCGCACCAGATGCCAATTCTAGATGTTATCACACCTGTGGTCACTGCAGCAGCAGGTGAATCCACTTTGTCCAAAAGGGATCTATTCCATTCAATTGCAAATGATCTAGATAAGACAGAGAACTGCAGCACGGGGACATAGCCGAGTTGGTCAGGTTGAGTGGTGATGAGTTTGCTATTTGGATGAATAAAGAAAGTCAAAAGTGTGAAAGATAAAAAACAAAAGGAGGAAGTGTGAAAAGTGAATGGGCCAAATTGAGGTGCATATGAAGACGTATGCTTTCTTCCAATTCATTAAATCGGGCTAATATGAATCAGGTGAATTGAGTTCTGCTTTTGGAAACTGGGTTAAGAAGGGGTGCACCGTTCCTGGAGGTACTGCAATACCAGGTCAATGCGTGGAGTGGACAGAGCAAGCTCTTTTTCCATCTCCCTGTTCTAAAAATCCATTTAATATATGGTCCCCAGATAGGGGACGTATCAGATATTAAACTGATAAGAACAGATACTACACTTGATCTTAGCCAAAAGGCCGAGAAGCGATAACCAGAATTGGTTTGGGCCTCGAGTGGCACCCTGGCCTATGCCGGACACATCTTAGGGAGAGAGAGCGAGAGGGAGACAAACCCACGCCTACACAAGACATTTTGTCACCCAAGCCAACCCTTGAAAAGGCTGCTTTGCAGAGCCAAAACAAGAAGAATGGTGCGTTTTGCAGCCGCCGCCCACTGCAATGAATCTGAATAACTCCTCCTTTAGGGCGCAAGCAACTCCCCTCCCCCTTGCAGTCTTTCCAATTCACGATACAAAAAGACGGACAGGACAGGTTGCCTGACTTTCCGTCACTGCCACCCTTTGCCATCCTTACCCGTAGAAAGCCCTTTCATCATCCCCAAACCCTAATCTTTTCCCTTTCCTTCCCAGCCCCCAAACCCTGCCCTCTGTACCTTTCTCACCACCCGCTTCCCTTCTCCTGTCATCCCCCTACCACCCGGGAAAAAAAGAGATTGCCCCCTCCTTCCACTAGCCCACCCTCCCACCCAAAGAACAACTTCTTCTGCGCAGCTTGTTTTCTAGGCAGCAGCGCTATTGTGATGTCATCGGGGGGCATTGTGACAAGCCGCCAGTGTTCCGTCTCTTCATGTTGTGCACAGTTCAAACGGAAAATACATCAACAGGCAGACTACAGAAAAGCTTACTATCAAAGGTTAGAGGGGGGCTTTCTCAGAGGGCTTTTTACAGTTTTTCTATTCCCAATTAGCCGTTTAAGTGTACTTATTGAAAGTAGTAATTCTTTCATAGGCCGCCCTTTCTTAGTATTTGACGTTCCTTATATTGCGGTATGAGGCTTCGCAGTAGGTTGCAAACATTCATCACCCATGACTGTCCCCAATTGAGCTCAGAAGCTCAATGTCTATCATGACCTCTCTTTTAGAATGTCCAAGAGCAAGCAAACTATTCCTCCAGGAGAGGGCGCCAACAGACTACTAAAGAGATCATCATTACTCAAAGAAAACCCCAAAAACCAATGCATGATAGGAATAAACAGGTAACTTTCTTTGGAGTGGAAGCGGAGAGATCGCACCAGATGCCAATTCTAGATGTTATCACACCTGTGGTCACTGCAGCAGCAGGTGAATCCACTTTGTCCAAAAGGGATCTATTCCATTCAATTGCAAATGATCTAGATAAGACAGAGAACTGCAGCACGGGGACATAGCCGAGTTGGTCAGGTTGAGTGGTGATGAGTTTGCTATTTGGATGAATAAAGAAAGTCAAAAGTGTGAAAGATAAAAAACAAAAGGAGGAAGTGTGAAAAGTGAATGGGCCAAATTGAGGTGCATATGAAGACGTATGCTTTCTTCCAATTCATTAAATCGGGCTAATATGAATCAGGTGAATTGAGTTCTGCTTTTGGAAACTGGGTTAAGAAGGGGTGCACCGTTCCTGGAGGTACTGCAATACCAGGTCAATGCGTGGAGTGGACAGAGCAAGCTCTTTTTCCATCTCCCTGTTCTAAAAATCCATTTAATATATGGTCCCCAGATAGGGGACGTATCAGATATTAAACTGATAAGAACAGATACTACACTTGATCTTAGCCAAAAGGCCGAGAAGCGATAACCAGAATTGGTTTGGGCCTCGAGTGGCACCCTGGCCTATGCCGGACACATCTTAGGGAGAGAGAGCGAGAGGGAGACAAACCCACGCCTACACAAGACATTTTGTCACCCAAGCCAACCCTTGAAAAGGCTGCTTTGCAGAGCCAAAACAAGAAGAATGGTGCGTCTTGCAGCCGCCGCCCACTGCAATGAATCTGAATAACTCCTCCTTTAGGGCGCAAGCAACTCCCCTCCCCCTTGCAGTCTTTCCAATTCACGATACAAAAAGACGGACAGGACAGGTTGCCTGACTTTCCGTCACTGCCACCCTTTGCCATCCTTACCCGTAGAAAGCCCTTTCATCATCCCCAAACCCTAATCTTTTCCCTTTCCTTCCCAGCCCCCAAACCCTGCCCTCTGTACCTTTCTCACCACCCGCTTCCCTTCTCCTGTCATCCCCCTACCACCCGGGAAAAAAAGAGATTGCCCCCTCCTTCCACTAGCCCACCCTCCCACCCAAAGAACAACTTCTTCTGCGCAGCTTGTTTTCTAGGCAGCAGCGCTATTGTGATGTCATCGGGGGGCATTGTGACAAGCCGCCAGTGTTCCGTCTCTTCATGTTGTGCACAGTTCAAACGGAAAATACATCAACAGGCAGACTACAGAAAAGCTTACTATCAAAGGTTAGAGGGGGGCTTTCTCAGAGGGCTTTTTACAGTTTTTCTATTCCCAATTAGCCGTTTAAGTGTACTTATTGAAAGTAGTAATTCTTTCATAGGCCGCCCTTTCTTAGTATTTGACGTTCCTTATATTGCGGTATGAGGCTTCGCAGTAGGTTGCAAACATTCATCACCCATGACTGTCCCCAATTGAGCTCAGAAGCTCAATGTCTATCATGACCTCTCTTTTAGAATGTCCAAGAGCAAGCAAACTATTCCTCCAGGAGAGGGCGCCAACAGACTACTAAAGAGATCATCATTACTCAAAGAAAACCCCAAAAACCAATGCATGATAGGAATAAACAGGTAACTTTCTTTGGAGTGGAAGCGGAGAGATCGCACCAGATGCCAATTCTAGATGTTATCACACCTGTGGTCACTGCAGCAGCAGGTGAATCCACTTTGTCCAAAAGGGATCTATTCCATTCAATTGCAAATGATCTAGATAAGACAGAGAACTGCAGCACGGGGACATAGCCGAGTTGGTCAGGTTGAGTGGTGATGAGTTTGCTATTTGGATGAATAAAGAAAGTCAAAAGTGTGAAAGATAAAAAACAAAAGGAGGAAGTGTGAAAAGTGAATGGGCCAAATTGAGGTGCATATGAAGACGTATGCTTTCTTCCAATTCATTAAATCGGGCTAATATGAATCAGGTGAATTGAGTTCTGCTTTTGGAAACTGGGTTAAGAAGGGGTGCACCGTTCCTGGAGGTACTGCAATACCAGGTCAATGCGTGGAGTGGACAGAGCAAGCTCTTTTTCCATCTCCCTGTTCTAAAAATCCATTTAATATATGGTCCCCAGATAGGGGACGTATCAGATATTAAACTGATAAGAACAGATACTACACTTGATCTTAGCCAAAAGGCCGAGAAGCGATAACCAGAATTGGTTTGGGCCTCGAGTGGCACCCTGGCCTATGCCGGACACATCTTAGGGAGAGAGAGCGAGAGGGAGACAAACCCACGCCTACACAAGACATTTTGTCACCCAAGCCAACCCTTGAAAAGGCTGCTTTGCAGAGCCAAAACAAGAAGAATGGTGCGTTTTGCAGCCGCCGCCCACTGCAATGAATCTGAATAACTCCTCCTTTAGGGCGCAAGCAACTCCCCTCCCCCTTGCAGTCTTTCCAATTCACGATACAAAAAGACGGACAGGACAGGTTGCCTGACTTTCCGTCACTGCCACCCTTTGCCATCCTTACCCGTAGAAAGCCCTTTCATCATCCCCAAACCCTAATCTTTTCCCTTTCCTTCCCAGCCCCCAAACCCTGCCCTCTGTACCTTTCTCACCACCCGCTTCCCTTCTCCTGTCATCCCCCTACCACCCGGGAAAAAAAGAGATTGCCCCCTCCTTCCACTAGCCCACCCTCCCACCCAAAGAACAACTTCTTCTGCGCAGCTTGTTTTCTAGGCAGCAGCGCTATTGTGATGTCATCGGGGGGCATTGTGACAAGCCGCCAGTGTTCCGTCTCTTCATGTTGTGCACAGTTCAAACGGAAAATACATCAACAGGCAGACTACAGAAAAGCTTACTATCAAAGGTTAGAGGGGGGCTTTCTCAGAGGGCTTTTTACAGTTTTTCTATTCCCAATTAGCCGTTTAAGTGTACTTATTGAAAGTAGTAATTCTTTCATAGGCCGCCCTTTCTTAGTATTTGACGTTCCTTATATTGCGGTATGAGGCTTCGCAGTAGGTTGCAAACATTCATCACCCATGACTGTCCCCAATTGAGCTCAGAAGCTCAATGTCTATCATGACCTCTCTTTTAGAATGTCCAAGAGCAAGCAAACTATTCCTCCAGGAGAGGGCGCCAACAGACTACTAAAGAGATCATCATTACTCAAAGAAAACCCCAAAAACCAATGCATGATAGGAATAAACAGGTAACTTTCTTTGGAGTGGAAGCGGAGAGATCGCACCAGATGCCAATTCTAGATGTTATCACACCTGTGGTCACTG
The DNA here is from genome assembly GCF_048569485.1 of Anomaloglossus baeobatrachus. Taxonomy (NCBI): domain Eukaryota; kingdom Metazoa; phylum Chordata; class Amphibia; order Anura; family Aromobatidae; genus Anomaloglossus; species Anomaloglossus baeobatrachus. Next base: position 25,952 of record NW_027443449.1, on the reverse strand, counting down.
CAGCAGCAGGTGAATCCACTTTGTCCAAAAGGGATCTATTCCATTCAATTGCAAATGATCTAGATAAGACAGAGAACTGCAGCACGGGGACATAGCCGAGTTGGTCAGGTTGAGTGGTGATGAGTTTGCTATTTGGATGAATAAAGAAAGTCAAAAGTGTGAAAGATAAAAAACAAAAGGAGGAAGTGTGAAAAGTGAATGGGCCAAATTGAGGTGCATATGAAGACGTATGCTTTCTTCCAATTCATTAAATCGGGCTAATATGAATCAGGTGAATTGAGTTCTGCTTTTGGAAACTGGGTTAAGAAGGGGTGCACCGTTCCTGGAGGTACTGCAATACCAGGTCAATGCGTGGAGTGGACAGAGCAAGCTCTTTTTCCATCTCCCTGTTCTAAAAATCCATTTAATATATGGTCCCCAGATAGGGGACGTATCAGATATTAAACTGATAAGAACAGATACTACACTTGATCTTAGCCAAAAGGCCGAGAAGCGATAACCAGAATTGGTTTGGGCCTCGAGTGGCACCCTGGCCTATGCCGGACACATCTTAGGGAGAGAGAGCGAGAGGGAGACAAACCCACGCCTACACAAGACATTTTGTCACCCAAGCCAACCCTTGAAAAGGCTGCTTTGCAGAGCCAAAACAAGAAGAATGGTGCGTTTTGCAGCCGCCGCCCACTGCAATGAATCTGAATAACTCCTCCTTTAGGGCGCAAGCAACTCCCCTCCCCCTTGCAGTCTTTCCAATTCACGATACAAAAAGACGGACAGGACAGGTTGCCTGACTTTCCGTCACTGCCACCCTTTGCCATCCTTACCCGTAGAAAGCCCTTTCATCATCCCCAAACCCTAATCTTTTCCCTTTCCTTCCCAGCCCCCAAACCCTGCCCTCTGTACCTTTCTCACCACCCGCTTCCCTTCTCCTGTCATCCCCCTACCACCCGGGAAAAAAAGAGATTGCCCCCTCCTTCCACTAGCCCACCCTCCCACCCAAAGAACAACTTCTTCTGCGCAGCTTGTTTTCTAGGCAGCAGCGCTATTGTGATGTCATCGGGGGGCATTGTGACAAGCCGCCAGTGTTCCGTCTCTTCATGTTGTGCACAGTTCAAACGGAAAATACATCAACAGGCAGACTACAGAAAAGCTTACTATCAAAGGTTAGAGGGGGGCTTTCTCAGAGGGCTTTTTACAGTTTTTCTATTCCCAATTAGCCGTTTAAGTGTACTTATTGAAAGTAGTAATTCTTTCATAGGCCGCCCTTTCTTAGTATTTGACGTTCCTTATATTGCGGTATGAGGCTTCGCAGTAGGTTGCAAACATTCATCACCCATGACTGTCCCCAATTGAGCTCAGAAGCTCAATGTCTATCATGACCTCTCTTTTAGAATGTCCAAGAGCAAGCAAACTATTCCTCCAGGAGAGGGCGCCAACAGACTACTAAAGAGATCATCATTACTCAAAGAAAACCCCAAAAACCAATGCATGATAGGAATAAACAGGTAACTTTCTTTGGAGTGGAAGCGGAGAGATCGCACCAGATGCCAATTCTAGATGTTATCACACCTGTGGTCACTGCAGCAGCAGGTGAATCCACTTTGTCCAAAAGGGATCTATTCCATTCAATTGCAAATGATCTAGATAAGACAGAGAACTGCAGCACGGGGACATAGCCGAGTTGGTCAGGTTGAGTGGTGATGAGTTTGCTATTTGGATGAATAAAGAAAGTCAAAAGTGTGAAAGATAAAAAACAAAAGGAGGAAGTGTGAAAAGTGAATGGGCCAAATTGAGGTGCATATGAAGACGTATGCTTTCTTCCAATTCATTAAATCGGGCTAATATGAATCAGGTGAATTGAGTTCTGCTTTTGGAAACTGGGTTAAGAAGGGGTGCACCGTTCCTGGAGGTACTGCAATACCAGGTCAATGCGTGGAGTGGACAGAGCAAGCTCTTTTTCCATCTCCCTGTTCTAAAAATCCATTTAATATATGGTCCCCAGATAGGGGACGTATCAGATATTAAACTGATAAGAACAGATACTACACTTGATCTTAGCCAAAAGGCCGAGAAGCGATAACCAGAATTGGTTTGGGCCTCGAGTGGCACCCTGGCCTATGCCGGACACATCTTAGGGAGAGAGAGCGAGAGGGAGACAAACCCACGCCTACACAAGACATTTTGTCACCCAAGCCAACCCTTGAAAAGGCTGCTTTGCAGAGCCAAAACAAGAAGAATGGTGCGTTTTGCAGCCGCCGCCCACTGCAATGAATCTGAATAACTCCTCCTTTAGGGCGCAAGCAACTCCCCTCCCCCTTGCAGTCTTTCCAATTCACGATACAAAAAGACGGACAGGACAGGTTGCCTGACTTTCCGTCACTGCCACCCTTTGCCATCCTTACCCGTAGAAAGCCCTTTCATCATCCCCAAACCCTAATCTTTTCCCTTTCCTTCCCAGCCCCCAAACCCTGCCCTCTGTACCTTTCTCACCACCCGCTTCCCTTCTCCTGTCATCCCCCTACCACCCGGGAAAAAAAAGAGATTGCCCCCTCCTTCCACTAGCCCACCCTCCCACCCAAAGAACAACTTCTTCTGCGCAGCTTGTTTTCTAGGCAGCAGCGCTATTGTGATGTCATCGGGGGGCATTGTGACAAGCCGCCAGTGTTCCGTCTCTTCATGTTGTGCACAGTTCAAACGGAAAATACATCAACAGGCAGACTACAGAAAAGCTTACTATCAAAGGTTAGAGGGGGGCTTTCTCAGAGGGCTTTTTACAGTTTTTCTATTCCCAATTAGCCGTTTAAGTGTACTTATTGAAAGTAGTAATTCTTTCATAGGCCGCCCTTTCTTAGTATTTGACGTTCCTTATATTGCGGTATGAGGCTTCGCAGTAGGTTGCAAACATTCATCACCCATGACTGTCCCCAATTGAGCTCAGAAGCTCAATGTCTATCATGACCTCTCTTTTAGAATGTCCAAGAGCAAGCAAACTATTCCTCCAGGAGAGGGCGCCAACAGACTACTAAAGAGATCATCATTACTCAAAGAAAACCCCAAAAACCAATGCATGATAGGAATAAACAGGTAACTTTCTTTGGAGTGGAAGCGGAGAGATCGCACCAGATGCCAATTCTAGATGTTATCACACCTGTGGTCACTGCAGCAGCAGGTGAATCCACTTTGTCCAAAAGGGATCTATTCCATTCAATTGCAAATGATCTAGATAAGACAGAGAACTGCAGCACGGGGACATAGCCGAGTTGGTCAGGTTGAGTGGTGATGAGTTTGCTATTTGGATGAATAAAGAAAGTCAAAAGTGTGAAAGATAAAAAACAAAAGGAGGAAGTGTGAAAAGTGAATGGGCCAAATTGAGGTGCATATGAAGACGTATGCTTTCTTCCAATTCATTAAATCGGGCTAATATGAATCAGGTGAATTGAGTTCTGCTTTTGGAAACTGGGTTAAGAAGGGGTGCACCGTTCCTGGAGGTACTGCAATACCAGGTCAATGCGTGGAGTGGACAGAGCAAGCTCTTTTTCCATCTCCCTGTTCTAAAAATCCATTTAATATATGGTCCCCAGATAGGGGACGTATCAGATATTAAACTGATAAGAACAGATACTACACTTGATCTTAGCCAAAAGGCCGAGAAGCGATAACCAGAATTGGTTTGGGCCTCGAGTGGCACCCTGGCCTATGCCGGACACATCTTAGGGAGAGAGAGCGAGAGGGAGACAAACCCACGCCTACACAAGACATTTTGTCACCCAAGCCAACCCTTGAAAAGGCTGCTTTGCAGAGCCAAAACAAGAAGAATGGTGCGTTTTGCAGCCGCCGCCCACTGCAATGAATCTGAATAACTCCTCCTTTAGGGCGCAAGCAACTCCCCTCCCCCTTGCAGTCTTTCCAATTCACGATACAAAAAGACGGACAGGACAGGTTGCCTGACTTTCCGTCACTGCCACCCTTTGCCATCCTTACCCGTAGAAAGCCCTTTCATCATCCCCAAACCCTAATCTTTTCCCTTTCCTTCCCAGCCCCCAAACCCTGCCCTCTGTACCTTTCTCACCACCCGCTTCCCTTCTCCTGTCATCCCCCTACCACCCGGGAAAAAAAGAGATTGCCCCCTCCTTCCACTAGCCCACCCTCCCACCCAAAGAACAACTTCTTCTGCGCAGCTTGTTTTCTAGGCAGCAGCGCTATTGTGATGTCATCGGGGGGCATTGTGACAAGCCGCCAGTGTTCCGTCTCTTCATGTTGTGCACAGTTCAAACGGAAAATACATCAACAGGCAGACTACAGAAAAGCTTACTATCAAAGGTTAGAGGGGGGCTTTCTCAGAGGGCTTTTTACAGTTTTTCTATTCCCAATTAGCCGTTTAAGTGTACTTATTGAAAGTAGTAATTCTTTCATAGGCCGCCCTTTCTTAGTATTTGACGTTCCTTATATTGCGGTATGAGGCTTCGCAGTAGGTTGCAAACATTCATCACCCATGACTGTCCCCAATTGAGCTCAGAAGCTCAATGTCTATCATGACCTCTCTTTTAGAATGTCCAAGAGCAAGCAAACTATTCCTCCAGGAGAGGGCGCCAACAGACTACTAAAGAGATCATCATTACTCAAAGAAAACCCCAAAAACCAATGCATGATAGGAATAAACAGGTAACTTTCTTTGGAGTGGAAGCGGAGAGATCGCACCAGATGCCAATTCTAGATGTTATCACACCTGTGGTCACTGCAGCAGCAGGTGAATCCACTTTGTCCAAAAGGGATCTATTCCATTCAATTGCAAATGATCTAGATAAGACAGAGAACTGCAGCACGGGGACATAGCCGAGTTGGTCAGGTTGAGTGGTGATGAGTTTGCTATTTGGATGAATAAAGAAAGTCAAAAGTGTGAAAGATAAAAAACAAAAGGAGGAAGTGTGAAAAGTGAATGGGCCAAATTGAGGTGCATATGAAGACGTATGCTTTCTTCCAATTCATTAAATCGGGCTAATATGAATCAGGTGAATTGAGTTCTGCTTTTGGAAACTGGGTTAAGAAGGGGTGCACCGTTCCTGGAGGTACTGCAATACCAGGTCAATGCGTGGAGTGGACAGAGCAAGCTCTTTTTCCATCTCCCTGTTCTAAAAATCCATTTAATATATGGTCCCCAGATAGGGGACGTATCAGATATTAAACTGATAAGAACAGATACTACACTTGATCTTAGCCAAAAGGCCGAGAAGCGATAACCAGAATTGGTTTGGGCCTCGAGTGGCACCCTGGCCTATGCCGGACACATCTTAGGGAGAGAGAGCGAGAGGGAGACAAACCCACGCCTACACAAGACATTTTGTCACCCAAGCCAACCCTTGAAAAGGCTGCTTTGCAGAGCCAAAACAAGAAGAATGGTGCGTTTTGCAGCCGCCGCCCACTGCAATGAATCTGAATAACTCCTCCTTTAGGGCGCAAGCAACTCCCCTCCCCCTTGCAGTCTTTCCAATTCACGATACAAAAAGACGGACAGGACAGGTTGCCTGACTTTCCGTCACTGCCACCCTTTGCCATCCTTACCCGTAGAAAGCCCTTTCATCATCCCCAAACCCTAATCTTTTCCCTTTCCTTCCCAGCCCCCAAACCCTGCCCTCTGTACCTTTCTCACCACCCGCTTCCCTTCTCCTGTCATCCCCCTACCACCCGGGAAAAAAAGAGATTGCCCCCTCCTTCCACTAGCCCACCCTCCCACCCAAAGAACAACTTCTTCTGCGCAGCTTGTTTTCTAGGCAGCAGCGCTATTGTGATGTCATCGGGGGGCATTGTGACAAGCCGCCAGTGTTCCGTCTCTTCATGTTGTGCACAGTTCAAACGGAAAATACATCAACAGGCAGACTACAGAAAAGCTTACTATCAAAGGTTAGAGGGGGGCTTTCTCAGAGGGCTTTTTACAGTTTTTCTATTCCCAATTAGCCGTTTAAGTGTACTTATTGAAAGTAGTAATTCTTTCATAGGCCGCCCTTTCTTAGTATTTGACGTTCCTTATATTGCGGTATGAGGCTTCGCAGTAGGTTGCAAACATTCATCACCCATGACTGTCCCCAATTGAGCTCAGAAGCTCAATGTCTATCATGACCTCTCTTTTAGAATGTCCAAGAGCAAGCAAACTATTCCTCCAGGAGAGGGCGCCAACAGACTACTAAAGAGATCATCATTACTCAAAGAAAACCCCAAAAACCAATGCATGATAGGAATAAACAGGTAACTTTCTTTGGAGTGGAAGCGGAGAGATCGCACCAGATGCCAATTCTAGATGTTATCACACCTGTGGTCACTGCAGCAGCAGGTGAATCCACTTTGTCCAAAAGGGATCTATTCCATTCAATTGCAAATGATCTAGATAAGACAGAGAACTGCAGCACGGGGACATAGCCGAGTTGGTCAGGTTGAGTGGTGATGAGTTTGCTATTTGGATGAATAAAGAAAGTCAAAAGTGTGAAAGATAAAAAACAAAAGGAGGAAGTGTGAAAAGTGAATGGGCCAAATTGAGGTGCATATGAAGACGTATGCTTTCTTCCAATTCATTAAATCGGGCTAATATGAATCAGGTGAATTGAGTTCTGCTTTTGGAAACTGGGTTAAGAAGGGGTGCACCGTTCCTGGAGGTACTGCAATACCAGGTCAATGCGTGGAGTGGACAGAGCAAGCTCTTTTTCCATCTCCCTGTTCTAAAAATCCATTTAATATATGGTCCCCAGATAGGGGACGTATCAGATATTAAACTGATAAGAACAGATACTACACTTGATCTTAGCCAAAAGGCCGAGAAGCGATAACCAGAATTGGTTTGGGCCTCGAGTGGCACCCTGGCCTATGCCGGACACATCTTAGGGAGAGAGAGCGAGAGGGAGACAAACCCACGCCTACACAAGACATTTTGTCACCCAAGCCAACCCTTGAAAAGGCTGCTTTGCAGAGCCAAAACAAGAAGAATGGTGCGTTTTGCAGCCGCCGCCCACTGCAATGAATCTGAATAACTCCTCCTTTAGGGCGCAAGCAACTCCCCTCCCCCTTGCAGTCTTTCCAATTCACGATACAAAAAGACGGACAGGACAGGTTGCCTGACTTTCCGTCACTGCCACCCTTTGCCATCCTTACCCGTAGAAAGCCCTTTCATCATCCCCAAACCCTAATCTTTTCCCTTTCCTTCCCAGCCCCCAAACCCTGCCCTCTGTACCTTTCTCACCACCCGCTTCCCTTCTCCTGTCATCCCCCTACCACCCGGGAAAAAAAGAGATTGCCCCCTCCTTCCACTAGCCCACCCTCCCACCCAAAGAACAACTTCTTCTGCGCAGCTTGTTTTCTAGGCAGCAGCGCTATTGTGATGTCATCGGGGGGCATTGTGACAAGCCGCCAGTGTTCCGTCTCTTCATGTTGTGCACAGTTCAAACGGAAAATACATCAACAGGCAGACTACAGAAAAGCTTACTATCAAAGGTTAGAGGGGGGCTTTCTCAGAGGGCTTTTTACAGTTTTTCTATTCCCAATTAGCCGTTTAAGTGTACTTATTGAAAGTAGTAATTCTTTCATAGGCCGCCCTTTCTTAGTATTTGACGTTCCTTATATTGCGGTATGAGGCTTCGCAGTAGGTTGCAAACATTCATCACCCATGACTGTCCCCAATTGAGCTCAGAAGCTCAATGTCTATCATGACCTCTCTTTTAGAATGTCCAAGAGCAAGCAAACTATTCCTCCAGGAGAGGGCGCCAACAGACTACTAAAGAGATCATCATTACTCAAAGAAAACCCCAAAAACCAATGCATGATAGGAATAAACAGGTAACTTTCTTTGGAGTGGAAGCGGAGAGATCGCACCAGATGCCAATTCTAGATGTTATCACACCTGTGGTCACTGCAGCAGCAGGTGAATCCACTTTGTCCAAAAGGGATCTATTCCATTCAATTGCAAATGATCTAGATAAGACAGAGAACTGCAGCACGGGGACATAGCCGAGTTGGTCAGGTTGAGTGGTGATGAGTTTGCTATTTGGATGAATAAAGAAAGTCAAAAGTGTGAAAGATAAAAAACAAAAGGAGGAAGTGTGAAAAGTGAATGGGCCAAATTGAGGTGCATATGAAGACGTATGCTTTCTTCCAATTCATTAAATCGGGCTAATATGAATCAGGTGAATTGAGTTCTGCTTTTGGAAACTGGGTTAAGAAGGGGTGCACCGTTCCTGGAGGTACTGCAATACCAGGTCAATGCGTGGAGTGGACAGAGCAAGCTCTTTTTCCATCTCCCTGTTCTAAAAATCCATTTAATATATGGTCCCCAGATAGGGGACGTATCAGATATTAAACTGATAAGAACAGATACTACACTTGATCTTAGCCAAAAGGCCGAGAAGCGATAACCAGAATTGGTTTGGGCCTCGAGTGGCACCCTGGCCTATGCCGGACACATCTTAGGGAGAGAGAGCGAGAGGGAGACAAACCCACGCCTACACAAGACATTTTGTCACCCAAGCCAACCCTTGAAAAGGCTGCTTTGCAGAGCCAAAACAAGAAGAATGGTGCGTTTTGCAGCCGCCGCCCACTGCAATGAATCTGAATAACTCCTCCTTTAGGGCGCAAGCAACTCCCCTCCCCCTTGCAGTCTTTCCAATTCACGATACAAAAAGACGGACAGGACAGGTTGCCTGACTTTCCGTCACTGCCACCCTTTGCCATCCTTACCCGTAGAAAGCCCTTTCATCATCCCCAAACCCTAATCTTTTCCCTTTCCTTCCCAGCCCCCAAACCCTGCCCTCTGTACCTTTCTCACCACCCGCTTCCCTTCTCCTGTCATCCCCCTACCACCCGGGAAAAAAAGAGATTGCCCCCTCCTTCCACTAGCCCACCCTCCCACCCAAAGAACAACTTCTTCTGCGCAGCTTGTTTTCTAGGCAGCAGCGCTATTGTGATGTCATCGGGGGGCATTGTGACAAGCCGCCAGTGTTCCGTCTCTTCATGTTGTGCACAGTTCAAACGGAAAATACATCAACAGGCAGACTACAGAAAAGCTTACTATCAAAGGTTAGAGGGGGGCTTTCTCAGAGGGCTTTTTACAGTTTTTCTATTCCCAATTAGCCGTTTAAGTGTACTTATTGAAAGTAGTAATTCTTTCATAGGCCGCCCTTTCTTAGTATTTGACGTTCCTTATATTGCGGTATGAGGCTTCGCAGTAGGTTGCAAACATTCATCACCCATGACTGTCCCCAATTGAGCTCAGAAGCTCAATGTCTATCATGACCTCTCTTTTAGAATGTCCAAGAGCAAGCAAACTATTCCTCCAGGAGAGGGCGCCAACAGACTACTAAAGAGATCATCATTACTCAAAGAAAACCCCAAAAACCAATGCATGATAGGAATAAACAGGTAACTTTCTTTGGAGTGGAAGCGGAGAGATCGCACCAGATGCCAATTCTAGATGTTATCACACCTGTGGTCACTGCAGCAGCAGGTGAATCCACTTTGTCCAAAAGGGATCTATTCCATTCAATTGCAAATGATCTAGATAAGACAGAGAACTGCAGCACGGGGACATAGCCGAGTTGGTCAGGTTGAGTGGTGATGAGTTTGCTATTTGGATGAATAAAGAAAGTCAAAAGTGTGAAAGATAAAAAACAAAAGGAGGAAGTGTGAAAAGTGAATGGGCCAAATTGAGGTGCATATGAAGACGTATGCTTTCTTCCAATTCATTAAATCGGGCTAATATGAATCAGGTGAATTGAGTTCTGCTTTTGGAAACTGGGTTAAGAAGGGGTGCACCGTTCCTGGAGGTACTGCAATACCAGGTCAATGCGTGGAGTGGACAGAGCAAGCTCTTTTTCCATCTCCCTGTTCTAAAAATCCATTTAATATATGGTCCCCAGATAGGGGACGTATCAGATATTAAACTGATAAGAACAGATACTACACTTGATCTTAGCCAAAAGGCCGAGAAGCGATAACCAGAATTGGTTTGGGCCTCGAGTGGCACCCTGGCCTATGCCGGACACATCTTAGGGAGAGAGAGCGAGAGGGAGACAAACCCACGCCTACACAAGACATTTTGTCACCCAAGCCAACCCTTGAAAAGGCTGCTTTGCAGAGCCAAAACAAGAAGAATGGTGCGTTTTGCAGCCGCCGCCCACTGCAATGAATCTGAATAACTCCTCCTTTAGGGCGCAAGCAACTCCCCTCCCCCTTGCAGTCTTTCCAATTCACGATACAAAAAGACGGACAGGACAGGTTGCCTGACTTTCCGTCACTGCCACCCTTTGCCATCCTTACCCGTAGAAAGCCCTTTCATCATCCCCAAACCCTAATCTTTTCCCTTTCCTTCCCAGCCCCCAAACCCTGCCCTCTGTACCTTTCTCACCACCCGCTTCCCTTCTCCTGTCATCCCCCTACCACCCGGGAAAAAAAGAGATTGCCCCCTCCTTCCACTAGCCCACCCTCCCACCCAAAGAACAACTTCTTCTGCGCAGCTTGTTTTCTAGGCAGCAGCGCTATTGTGATGTCATCGGGGGGCATTGTGACAAGCCGCCAGTGTTCCGTCTCTTCATGTTGTGCACAGTTCAAACGGAAAATACATCAACAGGCAGACTACAGAAAAGCTTACTATCAAAGGTTAGAGGGGGGCTTTCTCAGAGGGCTTTTTACAGTTTTTCTATTCCCAATTAGCCGTTTAAGTGTACTTATTGAAAGTAGTAATTCTTTCATAGGCCGCCCTTTCTTAGTATTTGACGTTCCTTATATTGCGGTATGAGGCTTCGCAGTAGGTTGCAAACATTCATCACCCATGACTGTCCCCAATTGAGCTCAGAAGCTCAATGTCTATCATGACCTCTCTTTTAGAATGTCCAAGAGCAAGCAAACTATTCCTCCAGGAGAGGGCGCCAACAGACTACTAAAGAGATCATCATTACTCAAAGAAAACCCCAAAAACCAATGCATGATAGGAATAAACAGGTAACTTTCTTTGGAGTGGAAGCGGAGAGATCGCACCAGATGCCAATTCTAGATGTTATCACACCTGTGGTCACTGCAGCAGCAGGTGAATCCACTTTGTCCAAAAGGGATCTATTCCATTCAATTGCAAATGATCTAGATAAGACAGAGAACTGCAGCACGGGGACATAGCCGAGTTGGTCAGGTTGAGTGGTGATGAGTTTGCTATTTGGATGAATAAAGAAAGTCAAAAGTGTGAAAGATAAAAAACAAAAGGAGGAAGTGTGAAAAGTGAATGGGCCAAATTGAGGTGCATATGAAGACGTATGCTTTCTTCCAATTCATTAAATCGGGCTAATATGAATCAGGTGAATTGAGTTCTGCTTTTGGAAACTGGGTTAAGAAGGGGTGCACCGTTCCTGGAGGTACTGCAATACCAGGTCAATGCGTGGAGTGGACAGAGCAAGCTCTTTTTCCATCTCCCTGTTCTAAAAATCCATTTAATATATGGTCCCCAGATAGGGGACGTATCAGATATTAAACTGATAAGAACAGATACTACACTTGATCTTAGCCAAAAGGCCGAGAAGCGATAACCAGAATTGGTTTGGGCCTCGAGTGGCACCCTGGCCTATGCCGGACACATCTTAGGGAGAGAGAGCGAGAGGGAGACAAACCCACGCCTACACAAGACATTTTGTCACCCAAGCCAACCCTTGAAAAGGCTGCTTTGCAGAGCCAAAACAAGAAGAATGGTGCGTTTTGCAGCCGCCGCCCACTGCAATGAATCTGAATAACTCCTCCTTTAGGGCGCAAGCAACTCCCCTCCCCCTTGCAGTCTTTCCAATTCACGATACAAAAAGACGGACAGGACAGGTTGCCTGACTTTCCGTCACTGCCACCCTTTGCCATCCTTACCCGTAGAAAGCCCTTTCATCATCCCCAAACCCTAATCTTTTCCCTTTCCTTCCCAGCCCCCAAACCCTGCCCTCTGTACCTTTCTCACCACCCGCTTCCCTTCTCCTGTCATCCCCCTACCACCCGGGAAAAAAAGAGATTGCCCCCTCCTTCCACTAGCCCACCCTCCCACCCAAAGAACAACTTCTTCTGCGCAGCTTGTTTTCTAGGCAGCAGCGCTATTGTGATGTCATCGGGGGGCATTGTGACAAGCCGCCAGTGTTCCGTCTCTTCATGTTGTGCACAGTTCAAACGGAAAATACATCAACAGGCAGACTACAGAAAAGCTTACTATCAAAGGTTAGAGGGGGGCTTTCTCAGAGGGCTTTTTACAGTTTTTCTATTCCCAATTAGCCGTTTAAGTGTACTTATTGAAAGTAGTAATTCTTTCATAGGCCGCCCTTTCTTAGTATTTGACGTTCCTTATATTGCGGTATGAGGCTTCGCAGTAGGTTGCAAACATTCATCACCCATGACTGTCCCCAATTGAGCTCAGAAGCTCAATGTCTATCATGACCTCTCTTTTAGAATGTCCAAGAGCAAGCAAACTATTCCTCCAGGAGAGGGCGCCAACAGACTACTAAAGAGATCATCATTACTCAAAGAAAACCCCAAAAACCAATGCATGATAGGAATAAACAGGTAACTTTCTTTGGAGTGGAAGCGGAGAGATCGCACCAGATGCCAATTCTAGATGTTATCACACCTGTGGTCACTGCAGCAGCAGGTGAATCCACTTTGTCCAAAAGGGATCTATTCCATTCAATTGCAAATGATCTAGATAAGACAGAGAACTGCAGCACGGGGACATAGCCGAGTTGGTCAGGTTGAGTGGTGATGAGTTTGCTATTTGGATGAATAAAGAAAGTCAAAAGTGTGAAAGATAAAAAACAAAAGGAGGAAGTGTGAAAAGTGAATGGGCCAAATTGAGGTGCATATGAAGACGTATGCTTTCTTCCAATTCATTAAATCGGGCTAATATGAATCAGGTGAATTGAGTTCTGCTTTTGGAAACTGGGTTAAGAAGGGGTGCACCGTTCCTGGAGGTACTGCAATACCAGGTAAATGCGTGGAGTGGACAGAGCAAGCTCTTTTTCCATCTCCCTGTTCTAAAAATCCATTTAATATATGGTCCCCAGATAGGGGACGTATCAGATATTAAACTGATAAGAACAGATACTACACTTGATCTTAGCCAAAAGGCCGAGAAGCGATAACCAGAATTGGTTTGGGCCTCGAGTGGCACCCTGGCCTATGCCGGACACATCTTAGGGAGAGAGAGCGAGAGGGAGACAAACCCACGCCTACACAAGACATTTTGTCACCCAAGCCAACCCTTGAAAAGGCTGCTTTGCAGAGCCAAAACAAGAAGAATGGTGCGTTTTGCAGCCGCCGCCCACTGCAATGAATCTGAATAACTCCTCCTTTAGGGCGCAAGCAACTCCCCTCCCCCTTGCAGTCTTTCCAATTCACGATACAAAAAGACGGACAGGACAGGTTGCCTGACTTTCCGTCACTGCCACCCTTTGCCATCCTTACCCGTAGAAAGCCCTTTCATCATCCCCAAACCCTAATCTTTTCCCTTTCCTTCCCAGCCCTCAAACCCTGCCCTCTGTACCTTTCTCACCACCCGCTTCCCTTCTCCTGTCATCCCCCTACCACCCGGGAAAAAAAGAGATTGCCCCCTCCTTCCACTAGCCCACCCTCCCACCCAAAGAACAACTTCTTCTGCGCAGCTTGTTTTCTAGGCAGCAGCGCTATTGTGATGTCATCGGGGGGCATTGTGACAAGCCGCCAGTGTTCCGTCTCTTCATGTTGTGCACAGTTCAAACGGAAAATACATCAACAGGCAGACTACAGAAAAGCTTACTATCAAAGGTTAGAGGGGGGCTTTCTCAGAGGGCTTTTTACAGTTTTTCTATTCCCAATTAGCCGTTTAAGTGTACTTATTGAAAGTAGTAATTCTTTCATAGGCCGCCCTTTCTTAGTATTTGACGTTCCTTATATTGCGGTATGAGGCTTCGCAGTAGGTTGCAAACATTCATCACCCATGACTGTCCCCAATTGAGCTCAGAAGCTCAATGTCTATCATGACCTCTCTTTTAGAATGTCCAAGAGCAAGCAAACTATTCCTCCAGGAGAGGGCGCCAACAGACTACTAAAGAGATCATCATTACTCAAAGAAAACCCCAAAAACCAATGCATGATAGGAATAAACAGGTAACTTTCTTTGGAGTGGAAGCGGAGAGATCGCACCAGATGCCAATTCTAGATGTTATCACACCTGTGGTCACTGCAGCAGCAGGTGAATCCACTTTGTCCAAAAGGGATCTATTCCATTCAATTGCAAATGATCTAGATAAGACAGAGAACTGCAGCACGGGGACATAGCCGAGTTGGTCAGGTTGAGTGGTGATGAGTTTGCTATTTGGATGAATAAAGAAAGTCAAAAGTGTGAAAGATAAAAAACAAAAGGAGGAAGTGTGAAAAGTGAATGGGCCAAATTGAGGTGCATATGAAGACGTATGCTTTCTTCCAATTCATTAAATCGGGCTAATATGAATCAGGTGAATTGAGTTCTGCTTTTGGAAACTGGGTTAAGAAGGGGTGCACCGTTCCTGGAGGTACTGCAATACCAGGTCAATGCGTGGAGTGGACAGAGCAAGCTCTTTTTCCATCTCCCTGTTCTAAAAATCCATTTAATATATGGTCCCCAGATAGGGGACGTATCAGATATTAAACTGATAAGAACAGATACTACACTTGATCTTAGCCAAAAGGCCGAGAAGCGATAACCAGAATTGGTTTGGGCCTCGAGTGGCACCCTGGCCTATGCCGGACACATCTTAGGGAGAGAGAGCGAGAGGGAGACAAACCCACGCCTACACAAGACATTTTGTCACCCAAGCCAACCCTTGAAAAGGCTGCTTTGCAGAGCCAAAACAAGAAGAATGGTGCGTTTTGCAGCCGCCGCCCACTGCAATGAATCTGAATAACTCCTCCTTTAGGGCGCAAGCAACTCCCCTCCCCCTTGCAGTCTTTCCAATTCACGATACAAAAAGACGGACAGGACAGGTTGCCTGACTTTCCGTCACTGCCACCCTTTGCCATCCTTACCCGTAGAAAGCCCTTTCATCATCCCCAAACCCTAATCTTTTCCCTTTCCTTCCCAGCCCCCAAACCCTGCCCTCTGTACCTTTCTCACCACCCGCTTCCCTTCTCCTGTCATCCCCCTACCACCCGGGAAAAAAAGAGATTGCCCCCTCCTTCCACTAGCCCACCCTCCCACCCAAAGAACAACTTCTTCTGCGCAGCTTGTTTTCTAGGCAGCAGCGCTATTGTGATGTCATCGGGGGGCATTGTGACAAGCCGCCAGTGTTCCGTCTCTTCATGTTGTGCACAGTTCAAACGGAAAATACATCAACAGGCAGACTACAGAAAAGCTTACTATCAAAGGTTAGAGGGGGGCTTTCTCAGAGGGCTTTTTACAGTTTTTCTATTCCCAATTAGCCGTTTAAGTGTACTTATTGAAAGTAGTAATTCTTTCATAGGCCGCCCTTTCTTAGTATTTGACGTTCCTTATATTGCGGTATGAGGCTTCGCAGTAGGTTGCAAACATTCATCACCCATGACTGTCCCCAATTGAGCTCAGAAGCTCAATGTCTATCATGACCTCTCTTTTAGAATGTCCAAGAGCAAGCAAACTATTCCTCCAGGAGAGGGCGCCAACAGACTACTAAAGAGATCATCATTACTCAAAGAAAACCCCAAAAACCAATGCATGATAGGAATAAACAGGTAACTTTCTTTGGAGTGGAAGCGGAGAGATCGCACCAGATGCCAATTCTAGATGTTATCACACCTGTGGTCACTGCAGCAGCAGGTGAATCCACTTTGTCCAAAAGGGATCTATTCCATTCAATTGCAAATGATCTAGATAAGACAGAGAACTGCAGCACGGGGACATAGCCGAGTTGGTCAGGTTGAGTGGTGATGAGTTTGCTATTTGGATGAATAAAGAAAGTCAAAAGTGTGAAAGATAAAAAACAAAAGGAGGAAGTGTGAAAAGTGAATGGGCCAAATTGAGGTGCATATGAAGACGTATGCTTTCTTCCAATTCATTAAATCGGGCTAATATGAATCAGGTGAATTGAGTTCTGCTTTTGGAAACTGGGTTAAGAAGGGGTGCACCGTTCCTGGAGGTACTGCAATACCAGGTCAATGCGTGGAGTGGACAGAGCAAGCTCTTTTTCCATCTCCCTGTTCTAAAAATCCATTTAATATATGGTCCCCAGATAGGGGACGTATCAGATATTAAACTGATAAGAACAGATACTACACTTGATCTTAGCCAAAAGGCCGAGAAGCGATAACCAGAATTGGTTTGGGCCTCGAGTGGCACCCTGGCCTATGCCGGACACATCTTAGGGAGAGAGAGCGAGAGGGAGACAAACCCACGCCTACACAAGACATTTTGTCACCCAAGCCAACCCTTGAAAAGGCTGCTTTGCAGAGCCAAAACAAGAAGAATGGTGCGTTTTGCAGCCGCCGCCCACTGCAATGAATCTGAATAACTCCTCCTTTAGGGCGCAAGCAACTCCCCTCCCCCTTGCAGTCTTTCCAATTCACGATACAAAAAGACGGACAGGACAGGTTGCCTGACTTTCCGTCACTGCCACCCTTTGCCATCCTTACCCGTAGAAAGCCCTTTCATCATCCCCAAACCCTAATCTTTTCCCTTTCCTTCCCAGCCCCCAAACCCTGCCCTCTGTACCTTTCTCACCACCCGCTTCCCTTCTCCTGTCATCCCCCTACCACCCGGGAAAAAAAGAGATTGCCCCCTCCTTCCACTAGCCCACCCTCCCACCCAAAGAACAACTTCTTCTGCGCAGCTTGTTTTCTAGGCAGCAGCGCTATTGTGATGTCATCGGGGGGCATTGTGACAAGCCGCCAGTGTTCCGTCTCTTCATGTTGTGCACAGTTCAAACGGAAAATACATCAACAGGCAGACTACAGAAAAGCTTACTATCAAAGGTTAGAGGGGGGCTTTCTCAGAGGGCTTTTTACAGTTTTTCTATTCCCAATTAGCCGTTTAAGTGTACTTATTGAAAGTAGTAATTCTTTCATAGGCCGCCCTTTCTTAGTATTTGACGTTCCTTATATTGCGGTATGAGGCTTCGCAGTAGGTTGCAAACATTCATCACCCATGACTGTCCCCAATTGAGCTCAGAAGCTCAATGTCTATCATGACCTCTCTTTTAGAATGTCCAAGAGCAAGCAAACTATTCCTCCAGGAGAGGGCGCCAACAGACTACTAAAGAGATCATCATTACTCAAAGAAAACCCCAAAAACCAATGCATGATAGGAATAAACAGGTAACTTTCTTTGGAGTGGAAGCGGAGAGATCGCACCAGATGCCAATTCTAGATGTTATCACACCTGTGGTCACTGCAGCAGCAGGTGAATCCACTTTGTCCAAAAGGGATCTATTCCATTCAATTGCAAATGATCTAGATAAGACAGAGAACTGCAGCACGGGGACATAGCCGAGTTGGTCAGGTTGAGTGGTGATGAGTTTGCTATTTGGATGAATAAAGAAAGTCAAAAGTGTGAAAGATAAAAAACAAAAGGAGGAAGTGTGAAAAGTGAATGGGCCAAATTGAGGTGCATATGAAGACGTATGCTTTCTTCCAATTCATTAAATCGGGCTAATATGAATCAGGTGAATTGAGTTCTGCTTTTGGAAACTGGGTTAAGAAGGGGTGCACCGTTCCTGGAGGTACTGCAATACCAGGTCAATGCGTGGAGTGGACAGAGCAAGCTCTTTTTCCATCTCCCTGTTCTAAAAATCCATTTAATATATGGTCCCCAGATAGGGGACGTATCAGATATTAAACTGATAAGAACAGATACTACACTTGATCTTAGCCAAAAGGCCGAGAAGCGATAACCAGAATTGGTTTGGGCCTCGAGTGGCACCCTGGCCTATGCCGGACACATCTTAGGGAGAGAGAGCGAGAGGGAGACAAACCCACGCCTACACAAGACATTTTGTCACCCAAGCCAACCCTTGAAAAGGCTGCTTTGCAGAGCCAAAACAAGAAGAATGGTGCGTTTTGCAGCCGCCGCCCACTGCAATGAATCTGAATAACTCCTCCTTTAGGGTGCAAGCAACTCCCCTCCCCCTTGCAGTCTTTCCAATTCACGATACAAAAAGACGGACAGGACAGGTTGCCTGACTTTCCGTCACTGCCACCCTTTGCCATCCTTACCCGTAGAAAGCCCTTTCATCATCCCCAAACCCTAATCTTTTCCCTTTCCTTCCCAGCCCCCAAACCCTGCCCTCTGTACCTTTCTCACCACCCGCTTCCCTTCTCCTGTCATCCCCCTACCACCCGGGAAAAAAAGAGATTGCCCCCTCCTTCCACTAGCCCACCCTCCCACCCAAAGAACAACTTCTTCTGCGCAGCTTGTTTTCTAGGCAGCAGCGCTATTGTGATGTCATCGGGGGGCATTGTGACAAGCCGCCAGTGTTCCGTCTCTTCATGTTGTGCACAGTTCAAACGGAAAATACATCAACAGGCAGACTACAGAAAAGCTTACTATCAAAGGTTAGAGGGGGGCTTTCTCAGAGGGCTTTTTACAGTTTTTCTATTCCCAATTAGCCGTTTAAGTGTACTTATTGAAAGTAGTAATTCTTTCATAGGCCGCCCTTTCTTAGTATTTGACGTTCCTTATATTGCGGTATGAGGCTTCGCAGTAGGTTGCAAACATTCATCACCCATGACTGTCCCCAATTGAGCTCAGAAGCTCAATGTCTATCATGACCTCTCTTTTAGAATGTCCAAGAGCAAGCAAACTATTCCTCCAGGAGAGGGCGCCAACAGACTACTAAAGAGATCATCATTACTCAAAGAAAACCCCAAAAACCAATGCATGATAGGAATAAACAGGTAACTTTCTTTGGAGTGGAAGCGGAGAGATCGCACCAGATGCCAATTCTAGATGTTATCACACCTGTGGTCACTGCAGCAGCAGGTGAATCCACTTTGTCCAAAAGGGATCTATTCCATTCAATTGCAAATGATCTAGATAAGACAGAGAACTGCAGCACGGGGACATAGCCGAGTTGGTCAGGTTGAGTGGTGATGAGTTTGCTATTTGGATGAATAAAGAAAGTCAAAAGTGTGAAAGATAAAAAACAAAAGGAGGAAGTGTGAAAAGTGAATGGGCCAAATTGAGGTGCATATGAAGACGTATGCTTTCTTCCAATTCATTAAATCGGGCTAATATGAATCAGGTGAATTGAGTTCTGCTTTTGGAAACTGGGTTAAGAAGGGGTGCACCGTTCCTGGAGGTACTGCAATACCAGGTCAATGCGTGGAGTGGACAGAGCAAGCTCTTGTTCCATCTCCCTGTTCTAAAAATCCATTTAATATATGGTCCCCAGATAGGGGACGTATCAGATATTAAACTGATAAGAACAGATACTACACTTGATCTTAGCCAAAAGGCCGAGAAGCGATAACCAGAATTGGTTTGGGCCTCGAGTGGCACCCTGGCCTATGCCGGACACATCTTAGGGAGAGAGAGCGAGAGGGAGACAAACCCACGCCTACACAAGACATTTTGTCACCCAAGCCAACCCTTGAAAAGGCTGCTTTGCAGAGCCAAAACAAGAAGAATGGTGCGTTTTGCAGCCGCCGCCCACTGCAATGAATCTGAATAACTCCTCCTTTAGGGCGCAAGCAACTCCCCTCCCCCTTGCAGTCTTTCCAATTCACGATACAAAAAGACGGACAGGACAGGTTGCCTGACTTTCCGTCACTGCCACCCTTTGCCATCCTTACCCGTAGAAAGCCCTTTCATCATCCCCAAACCCTAATCTTTTCCCTTTCCTTCCCAGCCCCCAAACCCTGCCCTCTGTACCTTTCTCACCACCCGCTTCCCTTCTCCTGTCATCCCCCTACCACCCGGGAAAAAAAGAGATTGCCCCCTCCTTCCACTAGCCCACCCTCCCACCCAAAGAACAACTTCTTCTGCGCAGCTTGTTTTCTAGGCAGCAGCGCTATTGTGATGTCATCGGGGGGCATTGTGACAAGCCGCCAGTGTTCCGTCTCTTCATGTTGTGCACAGTTCAAACGGAAAATACATCAACAGGCAGACTACAGAAAAGCTTACTATCAAAGGTTAGAGGGGGGCTTTCTCAGAGGGCTTTTTACAGTTTTTCTATTCCCAATTAGCCGTTTAAGTGTACTTATTGAAAGTAGTAATTCTTTCATAGGCCGCCCTTTCTTAGTATTTGACGTTCCTTATATTGCGGTATGAGGCTTCGCAGTAGGTTGCAAACATTCATCACCCATGACTGTCCCCAATTGAGCTCAGAAGCTCAATGTCTATCATGACCTCTCTTTTAGAATGTCCAAGAGCAAGCAAACTATTCCTCCAGGAGAGGGCGCCAACAGACTACTAAAGAGATCATCATTACTCAAAGAAAACCCCAAAAACCAATGCATGATAGGAATAAACAGGTAACTTTCTTTGGAGTGGAAGCGGAGAGATCGCACCAGATGCCAATTCTAGATGTTATCACACCTGTGGTCACTGCAGCAGCAGGTGAATCCACTTTGTCCAAAAGGGATCTATTCCATTCAATTGCAAATGATCTAGATAAGACAGAGAACTGCAGCACGGGGACATAGCCGAGTTGGTCAGGTTGAGTGGTGATGAGTTTGCTATTTGGATGAATAAAGAAAGTCAAAAGTGTGAAAGATAAAAAACAAAAGGAGGAAGTGTGAAAAGTGAATGGGCCAAATTGAGGTGCATATGAAGACGTATGCTTTCTTCCAATTCATTAAATCGGGCTAATATGAATCAGGTGAATTGAGTTCTGCTTTTGGAAACTGGGTTAAGAAGGGGTGCACCGTTCCTGGAGGTACTGCAATACCAGGTCAATGCGTGGAGTGGACAGAGCAAGCTCTTTTTCCATCTCCCTGTTCTAAAAATCCATTTAATATATGGTCCCCAGATAGGGGACGTATCAGATATTAAACTGATAAGAACAGATACTACACTTGATCTTAGCCAAAAGGCCGAGAAGCGATAACCAGAATTGGTTTGGGCCTCGAGTGGCACCCTGGCCTATGCCGGACACATCTTAGGGAGAGAGAGCGAGAGGGAGACAAACCCACGCCTACACAAGACATTTTGTCACCCAAGCCAACCCTTGAAAAGGCTGCTTTGCAGAGCCAAAACAAGAAGAATGGTGCGTTTTGCAGCCGCCGCCCACTGCAATGAATCTGAATAACTCCTCCTTTAGGGCGCAAGCAACTCCCCTCCCCCTTGCAGTCTTTCCAATTCACGATACAAAAAGACGGACAGGACAGGTTGCCTGACTTTCCGTCACTGCCACCCTTTGCCATCCTTACCCGTAGAAAGCCCTTTCATCATCCCCAAACCCTAATCTTTTCCCTTTCCTTCCCAGCCCCCAAACCCTGCCCTCTGTACCTTTCTCACCACCCGCTTCCCTTCTCCTGTCATCCCCCTACCACCCGGGAAAAAAAGAGATTGCCCCCTCCTTCCACTAGCCCACCCTCCCACCCAAAGAACAACTTCTTCTGCGCAGCTTGTTTTCTAGGCAGCAGCGCTATTGTGATGTCATCGGGGGGCATTGTGACAAGCCGCCAGTGTTCCGTCTCTTCATGTTGTGCACAGTTCAAACGGAAAATACATCAACAGGCAGACTACAGAAAAGCTTACTATCAAAGGTTAGAGGGGGGCTTTCTCAGAGGGCTTTTTACAGTTTTTCTATTCCCAATTAGCCGTTTAAGTGTACTTATTGAAAGTAGTAATTCTTTCATAGGCCGCCCTTTCTTAGTATTTGACGTTCCTTATATTGCGGTATGAGGCTTCGCAGTAGGTTGCAAACATTCATCACCCATGACTGTCCCCAATTGAGCTCAGAAGCTCAATGTCTATCATGACCTCTCTTTTAGAATGTCCAAGAGCAAGCAAACTATTCCT
Source organism: Anomaloglossus baeobatrachus (assembly GCF_048569485.1). Classification (NCBI taxonomy): domain Eukaryota; kingdom Metazoa; phylum Chordata; class Amphibia; order Anura; family Aromobatidae; genus Anomaloglossus; species Anomaloglossus baeobatrachus. The sequence goes on along the minus strand of NW_027443449.1, from coordinate 4,021 downwards.
CCAGGAGAGGGCGCCAACAGACTACTAAAGAGATCATCATTACTCAAAGAAAACCCCAAAAACCAATGCATGATAGGAATAAACAGGTAACTTTCTTTGGAGTGGAAGCGGAGAGATCGCACCAGATGCCAATTCTAGATGTTATCACACCTGTGGTCACTGCAGCAGCAGGTGAATCCACTTTGTCCAAAAGGGATCTATTCCATTCAATTGCAAATGATCTAGATAAGACAGAGAACTGCAGCACGGGGACATAGCCGAGTTGGTCAGGTTGAGTGGTGATGAGTTTGCTATTTGGATGAATAAAGAAAGTCAAAAGTGTGAAAGATAAAAAACAAAAGGAGGAAGTGTGAAAAGTGAATGGGCCAAATTGAGGTGCATATGAAGACGTATGCTTTCTTCCAATTCATTAAATCGGGCTAATATGAATCAGGTGAATTGAGTTCTGCTTTTGGAAACTGGGTTAAGAAGGGGTGCACCGTTCCTGGAGGTACTGCAATACCAGGTCAATGCGTGGAGTGGACAGAGCAAGCTCTTTTTCCATCTCCCTGTTCTAAAAATCCATTTAATATATGGTCCCCAGATAGGGGACGTATCAGATATTAAACTGATAAGAACAGATACTACACTTGATCTTAGCCAAAAGGCCGAGAAGCGATAACCAGAATTGGTTTGGGCCTCGAGTGGCACCCTGGCCTATGCCGGACACATCTTAGGGAGAGAGAGCGAGAGGGAGACAAACCCACGCCTACACAAGACATTTTGTCACCCAAGCCAACCCTTGAAAAGGCTGCTTTGCAGAGCCAAAACAAGAAGAATGGTGCGTTTTGCAGCCGCCGCCCACTGCAATGAATCTGAATAACTCCTCCTTTAGGGCGCAAGCAACTCCCCTCCCCCTTGCAGTCTTTCCAATTCACGATACAAAAAGACGGACAGGACAGGTTGCCTGACTTTCCGTCACTGCCACCCTTTGCCATCCTTACCCGTAGAAAGCCCTTTCATCATCCCCAAACCCTAATCTTTTCCCTTTCCTTCCCAGCCCCCAAACCCTGCCCTCTGTACCTTTCTCACCACCCGCTTCCCTTCTCCTGTCATCCCCCTACCACCCGGGAAAAAAAGAGATTGCCCCCTCCTTCCACTAGCCCACCCTCCCACCCAAAGAACAACTTCTTCTGCGCAGCTTGTTTTCTAGGCAGCAGCGCTATTGTGATGTCATCGGGGGGCATTGTGACAAGCCGCCAGTGTTCCGTCTCTTCATGTTGTGCACAGTTCAAACGGAAAATACATCAACAGGCAGACTACAGAAAAGCTTACTATCAAAGGTTAGAGGGGGGCTTTCTCAGAGGGCTTTTTACAGTTTTTCTATTCCCAATTAGCCGTTTAAGTGTACTTATTGAAAGTAGTAATTCTTTCATAGGCCGCCCTTTCTTAGTATTTGACGTTCCTTATATTGCGGTATGAGGCTTCGCAGTAGGTTGCAAACATTCATCACCCATGACTGTCCCCAATTGAGCTCAGAAGCTCAATGTCTATCATGACCTCTCTTTTAGAATGTCCAAGAGCAAGCAAACTATTCCTCCAGGAGAGGGCGCCAACAGACTACTAAAGAGATCATCATTACTCAAAGAAAACCCCAAAAACCAATGCATGATAGGAATAAACAGGTAACTTTCTTTGGAGTGGAAGCGGAGAGATCGCACCAGATGCCAATTCTAGATGTTATCACACCTGTGGTCACTGCAGCAGCAGGTGAATCCACTTTGTCCAAAAGGGATCTATTCCATTCAATTGCAAATGATCTAGATAAGACAGAGAACTGCAGCACGGGGACATAGCCGAGTTGGTCAGGTTGAGTGGTGATGAGTTTGCTATTTGGATGAATAAAGAAAGTCAAAAGTGTGAAAGATAAAAAACAAAAGGAGGAAGTGTGAAAAGTGAATGGGCCAAATTGAGGTGCATATGAAGACGTATGCTTTCTTCCAATTCATTAAATCGGGCTAATATGAATCAGGTGAATTGAGTTCTGCTTTTGGAAACTGGGTTAAGAAGGGGTGCACCGTTCCTGGAGGTACTGCAATACCAGGTCAATGCGTGGAGTGGACAGAGCAAGCTCTTTTTCCATCTCCCTGTTCTAAAAATCCATTTAATATATGGTCCCCAGATAGGGGACGTATCAGATATTAAACTGATAAGAACAGATACTACACTTGATCTTAGCCAAAAGGCCGAGAAGCGATAACCAGAATTGGTTTGGGCCTCGAGTGGCACCCTGGCCTATGCCGGACACATCTTAGGGAGAGAGAGCGAGAGGGAGACAAACCCACGCCTACACAAGACATTTTGTCACCCAAGCCAACCCTTGAAAAGGCTGCTTTGCAGAGCCAAAACAAGAAGAATGGTGCGTTTTGCAGCCGCCGCCCACTGCAATGAATCTGAATAACTCCTCCTTTAGGGCGCAAGCAACTCCCCTCCCCCTTGCAGTCTTTCCAATTCACGATACAAAAAGACGGACAGGACAGGTTGCCTGACTTTCCGTCACTGCCACCCTTTGCCATCCTTACCCGTAGAAAGCCCTTTCATCATCCCCAAACCCTAATCTTTTCCCTTTCCTTCCCAGCCCCCAAACCCTGCCCTCTGTACCTTTCTCACCACCCGCTTCCCTTCTCCTGTCATCCCCCTACCACCCGGGAAAAAAAGAGATTGCCCCCTCCTTCCACTAGCCCACCCTCCCACCCAAAGAACAACTTCTTCTGCGCAGCTTGTTTTCTAGGCAGCAGCGCTATTGTGATGTCATCGGGGGGCATTGTGACAAGCCGCCAGTGTTCCGTCTCTTCATGTTGTGCACAGTTCAAACGGAAAATACATCAACAGGCAGACTACAGAAAAGCTTACTATCAAAGGTTAGAGGGGGGCTTTCTCAGAGGGCTTTTTACAGTTTTTCTATTCCCAATTAGCCGTTTAAGTGTACTTATTGAAAGTAGTAATTCTTTCATAGGCCGCCCTTTCTTAGTATTTGACGTTCCTTATATTGCGGTATGAGGCTTCGCAGTAGGTTGCAAACATTCATCACCCATGACTGTCCCCAATTGAGCTCAGAAGCTCAATGTCTATCATGACCTCTCTTTTAGAATGTCCAAGAGCAAGCAAACTATTCCTCCAGGAGAGGGCGCCAACAGACTACTAAAGAGATCATCATTACTCAAAGAAAACCCCAAAAACCAATGCATGATAGGAATAAACAGGTAACTTTCTTTGGAGTGGAAGCGGAGAGATCGCACCAGATGCCAATTCTAGATGTTATCACACCTGTGGTCACTGCAGCAGCAGGTGAATCCACTTTGTCCAAAAGGGATCTATTCCATTCAATTGCAAATGATCTAGATAAGACAGAGAACTGCAGCACGGGGACATAGCCGAGTTGGTCAGGTTGAGTGGTGATGAGTTTGCTATTTGGATGAATAAAGAAAGTCAAAAGTGTGAAAGATAAAAAACAAAAGGAGGAAGTGTGAAAAGTGAATGGGCCAAATTGAGGTGCATATGAAGACGTATGCTTTCTTCCAATTCATTAAATCGGGCTAATATGAATCAGGTGAATTGAGTTCTGCTTTTGGAAACTGGGTTAAGAAGGGGTGCACCGTTCCTGGAGGTACTGCAATACCAGGTCAATGCGTGGAGTGGACAGAGCAAGCTCTTTTTCCATCTCCCTGTTCTAAAAATCCATTTAATATATGGTCCCCAGATAGGGGACGTATCAGATATTAAACTGATAAGAACAGATACTACACTTGATCTTAGCCAAAAGGCCGAGAAGCGATAACCAGAATTGGTTTGGGCCTCGAGTGGCACCCTGGCCTATGCCGGACACATCTTAGGGAGAGAGAGCGAGAGGGAGACAAACCCACGCCTACACAAGACATTTTGTCACCCAAGCCAACCCTTGAAAAGGCTGCTTTGCAGAGCCAAAACAAGAAGAATGGTGCGTTTTGCAGCCGCCGCCCACTGCAATGAATCTGAATAACTC
>NW_027443448.1:0-45312 GCF_048569485.1 Anomaloglossus baeobatrachus | reverse complement strand
AATAGAAAAACTGTAAAAAGCCCTCTGAGAAAGCCCCCCTCTAACCTTTGATAGTAAGCTTTTCTGTAGTCTGCCTGTTGATGTATTTTCCGTTTGAACTGTGCACAACATGAAGAGACGGAACACTGGCGGCTTGTCACAATGCCCCCCGATGACATCACAATAGCGCTGCTGCCTAGAAAACAAGCTGCGCAGAAGAAGTTGTTCTTTGGGTGGGAGGGTGGGCTAGTGGAAGGAGGGGGCAATCTCTTTTTTTCCCGGGTGGTAGGGGGATGACAGGAGAAGGGAAGCGGGTGGTGAGAAAGGTACAGAGGGCAGGGTTTGGGGGCTGGGAAGGAAAGGGAAAAGATTAGGGTTTGGGGATGATGAAAGGGCTTTCTACGGGTAAGGATGGCAAAGGGTGGCAGTGACGGAAAGTCAGGCAACCTGTCCTGTCCGTCTTTTTGTATCGTGAATTGGAAAGACTGCAAGGGGGAGGGGAGTTGCTTGCGCCCTAAAGGAGGAGTTATTCAGATTCATTGCAGTGGGCGGCGGCTGCAAAACGCACCATTCTTCTTGTTTTGGCTCTGCAAAGCAGCCTTTTCAAGGGTTGGCTTGGGTGACAAAATGTCTTGTGTAGGCGTGGGTTTGTCTCCCTCTCGCTCTCTCTCCCTAAGATGTGTCCGGCATAGGCCAGGGTGCCACTCGAGGCCCAAACCAATTCTGGTTATCGCTTCTCGGCCTTTTGGCTAAGATCAAGTGTAGTATCTGTTCTTATCAGTTTAATATCTGATACGTCCCCTATCTGGGGACCATATATTAAATGGATTTTTAGAACAGGGAGATGGAAAAAGAGCTTGCTCTGTCCACTCCACGCATTGACCTGGTATTGCAGTACCTCCAGGAACGGTGCACCCCTTCTTAACCCAGTTTCCAAAAGCAGAACTCAATTCACCTGATTCATATTAGCCCGATTTAATGAATTGGAAGAAAGCATACGTCTTCATATGCACCTCAATTTGGCCCATTCACTTTTCACACTTCCTCCTTTTGTTTTTTATCTTTCACACTTTTGACTTTCTTTATTCATCCAAATAGCAAACTCATCACCACTCAACCTGACCAACTCGGCTATGTCCCCGTGCTGCAGTTCTCTGTCTTATCTAGATCATTTGCAATTGAATGGAATAGATCCCTTTTGGACAAAGTGGATTCACCTGCTGCTGCAGTGACCACAGGTGTGATAACATCTAGAATTGGCATCTGGTGCGATCTCTCCGCTTCCACTCCAAAGAAAGTTACCTGTTTATTCCTATCATGCATTGGTTTTTGGGGTTTTCTTTGAGTAATGATGATCTCTTTAGTAGTCTGTTGGCGCCCTCTCCTGGAGGAATAGTTTGCTTGCTCTTGGACATTCTAAAAGAGAGGTCATGATAGACATTGAGCTTCTGAGCTCAATTGGGGACAGTCATGGGTGATGAATGTTTGCAACCTACTGCGAAGCCTCATACCGCAATATAAGGAACGTCAAATACTAAGAAAGGGCGGCCTATGAAAGAATTACTACTTTCAATAAGTACACTTAAACGGCTAATTGGGAATAGAAAAACTGTAAAAAGCCCTCTGAGAAAGCCCCCCTCTAACCTTTGATAGTAAGCTTTTCTGTAGTCTGCCTGTTGATGTATTTTCCGTTTGAACTGTGCACAACATGAAGAGACGGAACACTGGCGGCTTGTCACAATGCCCCCCGATGACATCACAATAGCGCTGCTGCCTAGAAAACAAGCTGCGCAGAAGAAGTTGTTCTTTGGGTGGGAGGGTGGGCTAGTGGAAGGAGGGGGCAATCTCTTTTTTTCCCGGGTGGTAGGGGGATGACAGGAGAAGGGAAGCGGGTGGTGAGAAAGGTACAGAGGGCAGGGTTTGGGGGCTGGGAAGGAAAGGGAAAAGATTAGGGTTTGGGGATGATGAAAGGGCTTTCTACGGGTAAGGATGGCAAAGGGTGGCAGTGACGGAAAGTCAGGCAACCTGTCCTGTCCGTCTTTTTGTATCGTGAATTGGAAAGACTGCAAGGGGGAGGGGAGTTGCTTGCGCCCTAAAGGAGGAGTTATTCAGATTCATTGCAGTGGGCGGCGGCTGCAAAACGCACCATTCTTCTTGTTTTGGCTCTGCAAAGCAGCCTTTTCAAGGGTTGGCTTGGGTGACAAAATGTCTTGTGTAGGCGTGGGTTTGTCTCCCTCTCGCTCTCTCTCCCTAAGATGTGTCCGGCATAGGCCAGGGTGCCACTCGAGGCCCAAACCAATTCTGGTTATCGCTTCTCGGCCTTTTGGCTAAGATCAAGTGTAGTATCTGTTCTTATCAGAACAAACTGAGCTAGCTACACTTGACGAGATACGATCAGGGAGACGAGCTCCGAAGCCCAGCCGAGACCGGAAGAGGGAGATCGGACGGAAGAAGAGCTTGGCAGAAAGAAGCAAGAAGACGAAGGCTCGGAGAAGACTTGGGGAGACCAGAGGAACTTCGAGGAGGAACACAGCGGGAGAAGACACCCGGAGAAGAATCCAAGATCCAGCTCCGGGAACTCAAGCAGGAACCAGCCATGGCAAGCAAGCCAGAGAAGGCAGCCAAGAAGGCTCAGGACCCAGGGACCTCCAGGAAGGCTCATCCAGAGGCTTCTTCGGCCCAAGAGGCCCCTACCTCCGACGCCAGCCAGCCGGAGGGAGCCCGGACGCCGCCTGAAAAGGCTCCAACCCTGGAGCCTTGGATGCGGCAGACGGTCGCCCTGAAGCTAAAGGCGGTGGATGGTAGGTTGCCGGACATGTCCAGCGACGTGTTCTGCAAGAAGATGATTCTGGATCAGGGCTTCTCCAGGGCGGAAACCCTGAGTGTCCAGACCTTCATGACTGGCATTTTTCTGGTAACCTTTGCCACGGTGAATGCCTGCAGGAGATACTGGGAGGCGATGAACGCAGCGATGCCGGACTCCCCTTTTCATTCTTTTTTAGGATCCTGTCCTATACAGAGGGATGAGAAGAGGATCACGGTCTCCATGCGGAACCCGCACACCCCAGGAAGAGACATCTCCACGTTCCTGGGACGTCTCTGCACAGTGGTGAGGGAGCCATCCCACATCCTTAACGGCAACGGATTCTGGACGGGTAAGTGGTCAGTAACCGTTCGACTCTACAGGGAACCAGCATCCGAGGATGGTCTCCAGCACCTGCCCCCGACATTCTCTCTGGGAAACTCCTTTGGTCTCATCTACTACCCGGACATGCCACACAACTGCAGGAAATGTGGCGGGAAAGGGCATTCGATGAAGACCTGCAAGGAGGACGCCTGCAGGGTTTGCCGGGTGACGGGACACAGCTCCAAGGACTGCCCAAAGAAGAAGACTTGCAACCTATGTGGACAGGCGGACCACCTTTACAAGGACTGCCCACAGCGGGAGAAATCCTGGGCAAGGGTTGCCGCGGTGACCCAGTATCGGGTAGTCACAGCTTCGTCGACCAAGGCAGCTACGACCAAGGCCACAGAGGCCAAGGACAAGGCGGCCAAGAACCCGGCGACCGTGGCTCCAGCCGATGCCCCAGCAGCCACGGAGTCCAGGAAAAAGGGTAAGAAAACTGTTGCCCCCTCCCTGGTCCCCCCCCCTGCCACCCCTGTCCAAACCCCTCCCCCCCCGGCCAACCCTACTGAGGATTCCACTACCTCCACCTCATTTCCCTACTCCTCAGTTGGTCTCCTCACCCCCCCCCCAAAGCCCACTCTCCCTCCCCAGACCATGAGAGCAGAGGACCTCAGCACTCTTGCACTTTTCACCGAGGAGGATTTTCCAGCTCTTGTCTCCTCAGGTACAGGCCAAAGGAAAAGGAAGGTGGAAGATAGTCCTGTCGCAGAACCTTCCAAGCTGTTCATTGTGGATCCCAATCCACCCCAGGAAGAGGAGGATGGCCTCCTCCCAGAACCGGACGTGTTGGAGCAGATGGTGGAGTCCCTTGTGGCCGAAGAAGAAATGGAGGAGTCGGAAGCCACTGAGGCACCATCCCTGCTCGATCAGCTAGAAGAAGAGGGTCTGCTGGAGATACCCTTACCAGCAGGTGCCAAAGAGGAAGAACCGCCCGACCGGAGTGGTAACTAAGGCACACCGCCTGCGCTAACTTTCTCTTTCCTCCAATGACTGCTAACATTAACACCTTTTCCATTAATGTTAGGAGCATCAGAGACAAGTTCCGACGTCAGACAATTTTTGCGTTCCTTAACACTCAGTCTAGTGATGTATTTTTCCTGCAGGAATGCTCCCTTCCCTCCTCTAGGTCCTTCAACCATCTGGCCAGGGAGTGGACCCATGGCCCATCCTACTGGTCCGGCGGAGGCGACTGTAGGTCCGCGGGGGTCGCCGTGCTGATCAGGGGAAGCGCCTTCACATTGGACTCTGTTCAGGAAATCGTCTGCGGCAGGTTACTGCTCGTGGATGGCACCTGGGCGGGAGAACCTGTCAGGTTCATCAATGTGTACGCTTCTCCTGTGAAGAGCGATCGACTGGAGCTCCTCCAAGCCCTGCGCCCTCAGCTCGCTACTGCCAGGACGGTAGTGATGGCCGGGGATTTCAACTGCCCGATTGAGGAGGATGGACGCAGTTCTGGAACGGCTGCCAAGTTGGACGTCACATCCAAACTGCTCATTGAGATGGTGACCGAAGCCTCTCTTGTGGACGTTGTTGGCTCCATCGGACACGGATCCGTGAACTATTCATGGTGCCGATCCGATGGCTCGCTGCGTTCCAGGATTGACTTTGTGTTTACCTCTCGGGCGGTTGGGCGGAGTGGGCACTCGATGGTCCCCTGCTTCTTCTCTGACCACAGAGCCATTCACTTTCAAGGTGTGCTGGGCCATGGCTTCCCCATTGGCCCGGGCTCCTGGAAGCTGAACTGCTCTCTGCTGGAAAAGGGTGAGATTCTGGAGGAGCTTAGAGCTGCCTACTCCACGTGGCGGGCCTACAAGGCGGGCTTCCAGTCTGTTTCTGACTGGTGGGAATACGTTAAACTCGAGTTCCGTTTCTTCTTTCAGGCAAAGAGTCAACAACAGGCGGGTCTGAAGAGGAGGGACTTCAGGAGACTCCAGCGTGAGCTGCGTTCCCTGCAGGACCTTCTTCGATGCGGCTGGGACGTGAGAGAGGAGCTGGAGGAGACTAAGAGGAGCCTGAAAAGGCACTTCGAGGAGGAGTCCGAGCGAATTGTCTTCCGTTCCAAAGTGGAGAACCTGGAGAAGGGTGAGAAATGTAACTCGTTCTTTTTCAGGAAACTCCACGCCGGTCACACGCCCATGAATGAACTACGAGACGAGAGTGGCAGCATGCGACGCGGGAAAGAGAACGTGATGAAGGTCGTCAGCGACTTCTACAGCGAACTCTACGCCCGCAAGACTACTGACCCCGAGGCCGCCGATAAGTTCCTGTCAGGTATCACTAACCATCTTGACCCTGCAGACGCGGCGGCCATGGATGTTCCTCTGACGGTGGACGAGCTGCTCTCGGCCGCCAAATCCTTTAGTTCTGGCAGGACACCGGGCAGTGACGGCCTCCCAGCAGAGCTCTATGTAGCGCTGGGAGACCTAATCTGTCCGGACCTGTTAGGGCTGTATGAGGAGATGGTGGTGGAGGGCAGAATGCCTCCATCTCTGAGGGAAGGAATGGTCACGATCCTGTACAAGCGTAAAGGAGAGAGGTGCGACCTGAAGAATTGGCGTCCCATCACCCTTCTGAACGTCGACTACAAGATCCTGGCCAAGACGATGGCAACGAGATTGAAGACTGTTATCGGACGGATCATCCACCCGGATCAGACCTGCGGCATCCCCGGACGTCGCACCGCAGACAGCCTGGCTCTCATGCGGGACACGGTCGAGTACATCAAAGCCCGCCGGGTGCACGCAGCCCTGATCTCGTTGGATCAGGAAAAGGCCTTCGACCGTGTTTCCCATGAGTTCCTGGGCAAAGCTCTGCACAGGTTAGGTTTGGGTAACATGTTTTGCTTGTATGTCCAACTAATGTATTTTGATATTCACAGCTCGGTGTTGGTAAACGGCTGGAAGACTGACCCCTTCCCGGTCCTCTCAGGGGTCAGACAAGGCTGTCCTCTGTCACCTCTTCTTTTTGTTTGTGTTATAGAACTCTTTGCAGAGGCTATCCGGCGGAATGGAGAGATCAGAGGGATCACCGCACCAGGACCAGAACGCTTCGAGGTCAAGTGCTCGCTCTACATGGACGACGTGACCGTCTTCTGCGCGGACCGGCGCTCAGTCGACACCCTCGTCCAGACCTGTGAGACCTTCGGACGGGCTTCGGGAGCCAAAGTCAACTGCGGGAAGTCGGAAGCCATGCTCTTCGGGGACTGGCAGCCGGCCTCTTCCGCCCCCTTCCCCTTCAGCATCCAGCCGGATTTCATCAAGGTTCTTGGAGTCTGGTTCGGGAAGGAAGGAGCAGCCCTCAAGTCCTGGGAGGAACGCTTGACCAAGATCACCCAACGGATCGGTCTGTGGAGCCTCAGACGCCTCACCTGTGAGGGCAAAGCACTGGTCCTGCGTAACGAGGTACTGCCCGTGCTGCAGTACACGGCCCAGGCCTGGCCCCCCCTTGCCACCGTGTGCAGGGCCATTACCAGGACGGTGTTTCGTTTTGTCTGGGGATCCAAGATGGACAGAGTAAAGCGGAGCATCATGTACAAGGATCCTCGCAAGGGTGGGAAGGGCGTACCCGATATCCCCACCCTCCTGCGATCCTCCTTCGTATGTGACTGCGTTCGCCGAACTCTGCGAGTCAAGAGAGGTTCCGCGGGTGGGTCCATGTCTCGCTTCTTCCTGCTCCCCCTTTGGAGACGGTTAGGCTGGGACAAGTGGGACAGCTCCTTCCCCTACAACTGGACGGCGCCATGGTTCTACGGAGACGTGGTTCGGTTTGTGAGGGAACACCAACTGGAGGGACTCAAGCCTGATTTGTGGAAGCCAAAGACTATCCACAAACTCATCAGAGCCAAGGACGAAATGGAGAACATTCCAGGACTTCATCACGACACACTGGAGACTGTTTGGACAAACGTGTCATCGGCTGGATTGACCAACGGGCACAAGGACTTGTCATGGATGGCGATACAGGGCGGACTGCCCGTCCGGTCATTCATGCACGCCCGGAACCTGTGCAAAACCCGGTACTGCCCAAGGTGCCCCTTCGTGGAGGAAACATCGCTGCACGCCTTTTGGGACTGCCGTTTCGCACAGCGCCTGTTGGTTGCCCTGGAGGATGACCTGAGGAACTCTGTCCCCAGAGGGAGCCTATCGTACCATTCCGTACTTTATGGACTCTTCCCTGGGACTCACACCGTTGGAGCCATCCAGGAGGCTTGGCGCCTTATGAACTGCTTTAAGGACGCTATTTGGGTCGCCAGGAACCGGCTCATCTTGAAGAGGGAGAGGATGTCTATCCAGGATTGCCGCAGGCTGATCCACAGCCTGCTCAGAGACTATTCCATCATGGACAGTCCGGACGACAGCGCCGAGGAGGAGGTTTAGACCTCTTCCATGCCCCCTCCCTCCTTTTCCCGTTATGTGCGTCTTTCAATAAAGCTTCGGGCCTGTGATTTCCCCACCCTATCCCCCTTTTCCCCTACCCCCATCCCCCAATCGCCGGTTCGTCGTTATTTATTGTCTAACTTTTTCTTTCAGCTTGAGTGTTATGGATAAGCATAGGAGCGTGATGTATAGTTTAGTGCGTCGTACTCTATGGCTATGTAAGAAGGATTGTATATTTCTGTGTGTACGGGGCTGCGGCACTGTACACGGTTTGTTACCTTTTTGTGAGTAGTGCATGATAATAAAGATGCTGTTAAATCAAAAAAAAAAATCTGTTCTTATCAGTTTAATATCTGATACGTCCCCTATCTGGGGACCATATATTAAATGGATTTTTAGAACAGGGAGATGGAAAAAGAGCTTGCTCTGTCCACTCCACGCATTGACCTGGTATTGCAGTACCTCCAGGAACGGTGCACCCCTTCTTAACCCAGTTTCCAAAAGCAGAACTCAATTCACCTGATTCATATTAGCCCGATTTAATGAATTGGAAGAAAGCATACGTCTTCATATGCACCTCAATTTGGCCCATTCACTTTTCACACTTCCTCCTTTTGTTTTTTATCTTTCACACTTTTGACTTTCTTTATTCATCCAAATAGCAAACTCATCACCACTCAACCTGACCAACTCGGCTATGTCCCCGTGCTGCAGTTCTCTGTCTTATCTAGATCATTTGCAATTGAATGGAATAGATCCCTTTTGGACAAAGTGGATTCACCTGCTGCTGCAGTGACCACAGGTGTGATAACATCTAGAATTGGCATCTGGTGCGATCTCTCCGCTTCCACTCCAAAGAAAGTTACCTGTTTATTCCTATCATGCATTGGTTTTTGGGGTTTTCTTTGAGTAATGATGATCTCTTTAGTAGTCTGTTGGCGCCCTCTCCTGGAGGAATAGTTTGCTTGCTCTTGGACATTCTAAAAGAGAGGTCATGATAGACATTGAGCTTCTGAGCTCAATTGGGGACAGTCATGGGTGATGAATGTTTGCAACCTACTGCGAAGCCTCATACCGCAATATAAGGAACGTCAAATACTAAGAAAGGGCGGCCTATGAAAGAATTACTACTTTCAATAAGTACACTTAAACGGCTAATTGGGAATAGAAAAACTGTAAAAAGCCCTCTGAGAAAGCCCCCCTCTAACCTTTGATAGTAAGCTTTTCTGTAGTCTGCCTGTTGATGTATTTTCCGTTTGAACTGTGCACAACATGAAGAGACGGAACACTGGCGGCTTGTCACAATGCCCCCCGATGACATCACAATAGCGCTGCTGCCTAGAAAACAAGCTGCGCAGAAGAAGTTGTTCTTTGGGTGGGAGGGTGGGCTAGTGGAAGGAGGGGGCAATCTCTTTTTTTCCCGGGTGGTAGGGGGATGACAGGAGAAGGGAAGCGGGTGGTGAGAAAGGTACAGAGGGCAGGGTTTGGGGGCTGGGAAGGAAAGGGAAAAGATTAGGGTTTGGGGATGATGAAAGGGCTTTCTACGGGTAAGGATGGCAAAGGGTGGCAGTGACGGAAAGTCAGGCAACCTGTCCTGTCCGTCTTTTTGTATCGTGAATTGGAAAGACTGCAAGGGGGAGGGGAGTTGCTTGCGCCCTAAAGGAGGAGTTATTCAGATTCATTGCAGTGGGCGGCGGCTGCAAAACGCACCATTCTTCTTGTTTTGGCTCTGCAAAGCAGCCTTTTCAAGGGTTGGCTTGGGTGACAAAATGTCTTGTGTAGGCGTGGGTTTGTCTCCCTCTCGCTCTCTCTCCCTAAGATGTGTCCGGCATAGGCCAGGGTGCCACTCGAGGCCCAAACCAATTCTGGTTATCGCTTCTCGGCCTTTTGGCTAAGATCAAGTGTAGTATCTGTTCTTATCAGAACAAACTGAGCTAGCTACACTTGACGAGATACGATCAGGGAGACGAGCTCCGAAGCCCAGCCGAGACCGGAAGAGGGAGATCGGACGGAAGAAGAGCTTGGCAGAAAGAAGCAAGAAGACGAAGGCTCGGAGAAGACTTGGGGAGACCAGAGGAACTTCGAGGAGGAACACAGCGGGAGAAGACACCCGGAGAAGAATCCAAGATCCAGCTCCGGGAACTCAAGCAGGAACCAGCCATGGCAAGCAAGCCAGAGAAGGCAGCCAAGAAGGCTCAGGACCCAGGGACCTCCAGGAAGGCTCATCCAGAGGCTTCTTCGGCCCAAGAGGCCCCTACCTCCGACGCCAGCCAGCCGGAGGGAGCCCGGACGCCGCCTGAAAAGGCTCCAACCCTGGAGCCTTGGATGCGGCAGACGGTCGCCCTGAAGCTAAAGGCGGTGGATGGTAGGTTGCCGGACATGTCCAGCGACGTGTTCTGCAAGAAGATGATTCTGGATCAGGGCTTCTCCAGGGCGGAAACCCTGAGTGTCCAGACCTTCATGACTGGCATTTTTCTGGTAACCTTTGCCACGGTGAATGCCTGCAGGAGATACTGGGAGGCGATGAACGCAGCGATGCCGGACTCCCCTTTTCATTCTTTTTTAGGATCCTGTCCTATACAGAGGGATGAGAAGAGGATCACGGTCTCCATGCAGAACCCGCACACCCCAGGAAGAGACATCTCCACGTTCCTGGGACGTCTCTGCACAGTGGTGAGGGAGCCATCCCACATCCTTAACGGCAACGGATTCTGGACGGGTAAGTGGTCAGTAACCGTTCGACTCTACAGGGAACCAGCATCCGAGGATGGTCTCCAGCACCTGCCCCCGACATTCTCTCTGGGAAACTCCTTTGGTCTCATCTACTACCCGGACATGCCACACAACTGCAGGAAATGTGGCGGGAAAGGGCATTCGATGAAGACCTGCAAGGAGGACGCCTGCAGGGTTTGCCGGGTGACGGGACACAGCTCCAAGGACTGCCCAAAGAAGAAGACTTGCAACCTATGTGGACAGGCGGACCACCTTTACAAGGACTGCCCACAGCGGGAGAAATCCTGGGCAAGGGTTGCCGCGGTGACCCAGTATCGGGTAGTCACAGCTTCGTCGACCAAGGCAGCTACGACCAAGGCCACAGAGGCCAAGGACAAGGCGGCCAAGAACCCGGCGACCGTGGCTCCAGCCGATGCCCCAGCAGCCACGGAGTCCAGGAAAAAGGGTAAGAAAACTGTTGCCCCCTCCCTGGTCCCCCCCCCTGCCACCCCTGTCCAAACCCCTCCCCCCCCGGCCAACCCTACTGAGGATTCCACTACCTCCACCTCATTTCCCTACTCCTCAGTTGGTCTCCTCACCCCCCCCCCAAAGCCCACTCTCCCTCCCCAGACCATGAGAGCAGAGGACCTCAGCACTCTTGCACTTTTCACCGAGGAGGATTTTCCAGCTCTTGTCTCCTCAGGTACAGGCCAAAGGAAAAGGAAGGTGGAAGATAGTCCTGTCGCAGAACCTTCCAAGCTGTTCATTGTGGATCCCAATCCACCCCAGGAAGAGGAGGATGGCCTCCTCCCAGAACCGGACGTGTTGGAGCAGATGGTGGAGTCCCTTGTGGCCGAAGAAGAAATGGAGGAGTCGGAAGCCACTGAGGCACCATCCCTGCTCGATCAGCTAGAAGAAGAGGGTCTGCTGGAGATACCCTTACCAGCAGGTGCCAAAGAGGAAGAACCGCCCGACCGGAGTGGTAACTAAGGCACACCGCCTGCGCTAACTTTCTCTTTCCTCCAATGACTGCTAACATTAACACCTTTTCCATTAATGTTAGGAGCATCAGAGACAAGTTCCGACGTCAGACAATTTTTGCGTTCCTTAACACTCAGTCTAGTGATGTATTTTTCCTGCAGGAATGCTCCCTTCCCTCCTCTAGGTCCTTCAACCATCTGGCCAGGGAGTGGACCCATGGCCCATCCTACTGGTCCGGCGGAGGCGACTGTAGGTCCGCGGGGGTCGCCGTGCTGATCAGGGGAAGCGCCTTCACATTGGACTCTGTTCAGGAAATCGTCTGCGGCAGGTTACTGCTCGTGGATGGCACCTGGGCGGGAGAACCTGTCAGGTTCATCAATGTGTACGCTTCTCCTGTGAAGAGCGATCGACTGGAGCTCCTCCAAGCCCTGCGCCCTCAGCTCGCTACTGCCAGGACGGTAGTGATGGCCGGGGATTTCAACTGCCCGATTGAGGAGGATGGACGCAGTTCTGGAACGGCTGCCAAGTTGGACGTCACATCCAAACTGCTCATTGAGATGGTGACCGAAGCCTCTCTTGTGGACGTTGTTGGCTCCATCGGACACGGATCCGTGAACTATTCATGGTGCCGATCCGATGGCTCGCTGCGTTCCAGGATTGACTTTGTGTTTACCTCTCGGGCGGTTGGGCGGAGTGGGCACTCGATGGTCCCCTGCTTCTTCTCTGACCACAGAGCCATTCACTTTCAAGGTGTGCTGGGCCATGGCTTCCCCATTGGCCCGGGCTCCTGGAAGCTGAACTGCTCTCTGCTGGAAAAGGGTGAGATTCTGGAGGAGCTTAGAGCTGCCTACTCCACGTGGCGGGCCTACAAGGCGGGCTTCCAGTCTGTTTCTGACTGGTGGGAATACGTTAAACTCGAGTTCCGTTTCTTCTTTCAGGCAAAGAGTCAACAACAGGCGGGTCTGAAGAGGAGGGACTTCAGGAGACTCCAGCGTGAGCTGCGTTCCCTGCAGGACCTTCTTCGATGCGGCTGGGACGTGAGAGAGGAGCTGGAGGAGACTAAGAGGAGCCTGAAAAGGCACTTCGAGGAGGAGTCCGAGCGAATTGTCTTCCGTTCCAAAGTGGAGAACCTGGAGAAGGGTGAGAAATGTAACTCGTTCTTTTTCAGGAAACTCCACGCCGGTCACACGCCCATGAATGAACTACGAGACGAGAGTGGCAGCATGCGACGCGGGAAAGAGAACGTGATGAAGGTCGTCAGCGACTTCTACAGCGAACTCTACGCCCGCAAGACTACTGACCCCGAGGCCGCCGATAAGTTCCTGTCAGGTATCACTAACCATCTTGACCCTGCAGACGCGGCGGCCATGGATGTTCCTCTGACGGTGGACGAGCTGCTCTCGGCCGCCAAATCCTTTAGTTCTGGCAGGACACCGGGCAGTGACGGCCTCCCAGCAGAGCTCTATGTAGCGCTGGGAGACCTAATCTGTCCGGACCTGTTAGGGCTGTATGAGGAGATGGTGGTGGAGGGCAGAATGCCTCCATCTCTGAGGGAAGGAATGGTCACGATCCTGTACAAGCGTAAAGGAGAGAGGTGCGACCTGAAGAATTGGCGTCCCATCACCCTTCTGAACGTCGACTACAAGATCCTGGCCAAGACGATGGCAACGAGATTGAAGACTGTTATCGGACGGATCATCCACCCGGATCAGACCTGCGGCATCCCCGGACGTCGCACCGCAGACAGCCTGGCTCTCATGCGGGACACGGTCGAGTACATCAAAGCCCGCCGGGTGCACGCAGCCCTGATCTCGTTGGATCAGGAAAAGGCCTTCGACCGTGTTTCCCATGAGTTCCTGGGCAAAGCTCTGCACAGGTTAGGTTTGGGTAACATGTTTTGCTTGTATGTCCAACTAATGTATTTTGATATTCACAGCTCGGTGTTGGTAAACGGCTGGAAGACTGACCCCTTCCCGGTCCTCTCAGGGGTCAGACAAGGCTGTCCTCTGTCACCTCTTCTTTTTGTTTGTGTTATAGAACTCTTTGCAGAGGCTATCCGGCGGAATGGAGAGATCAGAGGGATCACCGCACCAGGACCAGAACGCTTCGAGGTCAAGTGCTCGCTCTACATGGACGACGTGACCGTCTTCTGCGCGGACCGGCGCTCAGTCGACACCCTCGTCCAGACCTGTGAGACCTTCGGACGGGCTTCGGGAGCCAAAGTCAACTGCGGGAAGTCGGAAGCCATGCTCTTCGGGGACTGGCAGCCGGCCTCTTCCGCCCCCTTCCCCTTCAGCATCCAGCCGGATTTCATCAAGGTTCTTGGAGTCTGGTTCGGGAAGGAAGGAGCAGCCCTCAAGTCCTGGGAGGAACGCTTGACCAAGATCACCCAACGGATCGGTCTGTGGAGCCTCAGACGCCTCACCTGTGAGGGCAAAGCACTGGTCCTGCGTAACGAGGTACTGCCCGTGCTGCAGTACACGGCCCAGGCCTGGCCCCCCCTTGCCACCGTGTGCAGGGCCATTACCAGGACGGTGTTTCGTTTTGTCTGGGGATCCAAGATGGACAGAGTAAAGCGGAGCATCATGTACAAGGATCCTCGCAAGGGTGGGAAGGGCGTACCCGATATCCCCACCCTCCTGCGATCCTCCTTCGTATGTGACTGCGTTCGCCGAACTCTGCGAGTCAAGAGAGGTTCCGCGGGTGGGTCCATGTCTCGCTTCTTCCTGCTCCCCCTTTGGAGACGGTTAGGCTGGGACAAGTGGGACAGCTCCTTCCCCTACAACTGGACGGCGCCATGGTTCTACGGAGACGTGGTTCGGTTTGTGAGGGAACACCAACTGGAGGGACTCAAGCCTGATTTGTGGAAGCCAAAGACTATCCACAAACTCATCAGAGCCAAGGACGAAATGGAGAACATTCCAGGACTTCATCACGACACACTGGAGACTGTTTGGACAAACGTGTCATCGGCTGGATTGACCAACGGGCACAAGGACTTGTCATGGATGGCGATACAGGGCGGACTGCCCGTCCGGTCATTCATGCACGCCCAGAACCTGTGCAAAACCCGGTACTGCCCAAGGTGCCCCTTCGTGGAGGAAACATCGCTGCACGCCTTTTGGGACTGCCGTTTCGCACAGCGCCTGTTGGTTGCCCTGGAGGATGACCTGAGGAACTCCGTCCCCAGAGGGAGCCTATCGTACCATTCCGTACTTTATGGACTCTTCCCTGGGACTCACACCGTTGGAGCCATCCAGGAGGCTTGGCGCCTTATGAACTGCTTTAAGGACGCTATTTGGGTCGCCAGGAACCGGCTCATCTTGAAGAGGGAGAGGATGTCTATCCAGGATTGCCGCAGGCTGATCCACAGCCTGCTCAGAGACTATTCCATCATGGACAGTCCGGACGACAGCGCCGAGGAGGAGGTTTAGACCTCTTCCATGCCCCCTCCCTCCTTTTCCCGTTATGTGCGTCTTTCAATAAAGCTTCGGGCCTGTGATTTCCCCACCCTATCCCCCTTTTCCCCTACCCCCATCCCCCAATCGCCGGTTCGTCGTTATTTATTGTCTAACTTTTTCTTTCAGCTTGAGTGTTATGGATAAGCATAGGAGCGTGATGTATAGTTTAGTGCGTCGTACTCTATGGCTATGTAAGAAGGATTGTATATTTCTGTGTGTACGGGGCTGCGGCACTGTACACGGTTTGTTACCTTTTTGTGAGTAGTGCATGATAATAAAGATGCTGTTAAATCAAAAAAAAAAATCTGTTCTTATCAGTTTAATATCTGATACGTCCCCTATCTGGGGACCATATATTAAATGGATTTTTAGAACAGGGAGATGGAAAAAGAGCTTGCTCTGTCCACTCCACGCATTGACCTGGTATTGCAGTACCTCCAGGAACGGTGCACCCCTTCTTAACCCAGTTTCCAAAAGCAGAACTCAATTCACCTGATTCATATTAGCCCGATTTAATGAATTGGAAGAAAGCATACGTCTTCATATGCACCTCAATTTGGCCCATTCACTTTTCACACTTCCTCCTTTTGTTTTTTATCTTTCACACTTTTGACTTTCTTTATTCATCCAAATAGCAAACTCATCACCACTCAACCTGACC
The DNA here is from genome assembly GCF_048569485.1 of Anomaloglossus baeobatrachus. Classification (NCBI taxonomy): domain Eukaryota; kingdom Metazoa; phylum Chordata; class Amphibia; order Anura; family Aromobatidae; genus Anomaloglossus; species Anomaloglossus baeobatrachus. The sequence continues at coordinate 29,955 of NW_027443448.1, read as the reverse complement.
AACTCGGCTATGTCCCCGTGCTGCAGTTCTCTGTCTTATCTAGATCATTTGCAATTGAATGGAATAGATCCCTTTTGGACAAAGTGGATTCACCTGCTGCTGCAGTGACCACAGGTGTGATAACATCTAGAATTGGCATCTGGTGCGATCTCTCCGCTTCCACTCCAAAGAAAGTTACCTGTTTATTCCTATCATGCATTGGTTTTTGGGGTTTTCTTTGAGTAATGATGATCTCTTTAGTAGTCTGTTGGCGCCCTCTCCTGGAGGAATAGTTTGCTTGCTCTTGGACATTCTAAAAGAGAGGTCATGATAGACATTGAGCTTCTGAGCTCAATTGGGGACAGTCATGGGTGATGAATGTTTGCAACCTACTGCGAAGCCTCATACCGCAATATAAGGAACGTCAAATACTAAGAAAGGGCGGCCTATGAAAGAATTACTACTTTCAATAAGTACACTTAAACGGCTAATTGGGAATAGAAAAACTGTAAAAAGCCCTCTGAGAAAGCCCCCCTCTAACCTTTGATAGTAAGCTTTTCTGTAGTCTGCCTGTTGATGTATTTTCCGTTTGAACTGTGCACAACATGAAGAGACGGAACACTGGCGGCTTGTCACAATGCCCCCCGATGACATCACAATAGCGCTGCTGCCTAGAAAACAAGCTGCGCAGAAGAAGTTGTTCTTTGGGTGGGAGGGTGGGCTAGTGGAAGGAGGGGGCAATCTCTTTTTTTCCCGGGTGGTAGGGGGATGACAGGAGAAGGGAAGCGGGTGGTGAGAAAGGTACAGAGGGCAGGGTTTGGGGGCTGGGAAGGAAAGGGAAAAGATTAGGGTTTGGGGATGATGAAAGGGCTTTCTACGGGTAAGGATGGCAAAGGGTGGCAGTGACGGAAAGTCAGGCAACCTGTCCTGTCCGTCTTTTTGTATCGTGAATTGGAAAGACTGCAAGGGGGAGGGGAGTTGCTTGCGCCCTAAAGGAGGAGTTATTCAGATTCATTGCAGTGGGCGGCGGCTGCAAAACGCACCATTCTTCTTGTTTTGGCTCTGCAAAGCAGCCTTTTCAAGGGTTGGCTTGGGTGACAAAATGTCTTGTGTAGGCGTGGGTTTGTCTCCCTCTCGCTCTCTCTCCCTAAGATGTGTCCGGCATAGGCCAGGGTGCCACTCGAGGCCCAAACCAATTCTGGTTATCGCTTCTCGGCCTTTTGGCTAAGATCAAGTGTAGTATCTGTTCTTATCAGTTTAATATCTGATACGTCCCCTATCTGGGGACCATATATTAAATGGATTTTTAGAACAGGGAGATGGAAAAAGAGCTTGCTCTGTCCACTCCACGCATTGACCTGGTATTGCAGTACCTCCAGGAACGGTGCACCCCTTCTTAACCCAGTTTCCAAAAGCAGAACTCAATTCACCTGATTCATATTAGCCCGATTTAATGAATTGGAAGAAAGCATACGTCTTCATATGCACCTCAATTTGGCCCATTCACTTTTCACACTTCCTCCTTTTGTTTTTTATCTTTCACACTTTTGACTTTCTTTATTCATCCAAATAGCAAACTCATCACCACTCAACCTGACCAACTCGGCTATGTCCCCGTGCTGCAGTTCTCTGTCTTATCTAGATCATTTGCAATTGAATGGAATAGATCCCTTTTGGACAAAGTGGATTCACCTGCTGCTGCAGTGACCACAGGTGTGATAACATCTAGAATTGGCATCTGGTGCGATCTCTCCGCTTCCACTCCAAAGAAAGTTACCTGTTTATTCCTATCATGCATTGGTTTTTGGGGTTTTCTTTGAGTAATGATGATCTCTTTAGTAGTCTGTTGGCGCCCTCTCCTGGAGGAATAGTTTGCTTGCTCTTGGACATTCTAAAAGAGAGGTCATGATAGACATTGAGCTTCTGAGCTCAATTGGGGACAGTCATGGGTGATGAATGTTTGCAACCTACTGCGAAGCCTCATACCGCAATATAAGGAACGTCAAATACTAAGAAAGGGCGGCCTATGAAAGAATTACTACTTTCAATAAGTACACTTAAACGGCTAATTGGGAATAGAAAAACTGTAAAAAGCCCTCTGAGAAAGCCCCCCTCTAACCTTTGATAGTAAGCTTTTCTGTAGTCTGCCTGTTGATGTATTTTCCGTTTGAACTGTGCACAACATGAAGAGACGGAACACTGGCGGCTTGTCACAATGCCCCCCGATGACATCACAATAGCGCTGCTGCCTAGAAAACAAGCTGCGCAGAAGAAGTTGTTCTTTGGGTGGGAGGGTGGGCTAGTGGAAGGAGGGGGCAATCTCTTTTTTTCCCGGGTGGTAGGGGGATGACAGGAGAAGGGAAGCGGGTGGTGAGAAAGGTACAGAGGGCAGGGTTTGGGGGCTGGGAAGGAAAGGGAAAAGATTAGGGTTTGGGGATGATGAAAGGGCTTTCTACGGGTAAGGATGGCAAAGGGTGGCAGTGACGGAAAGTCAGGCAACCTGTCCTGTCCGTCTTTTTGTATCGTGAATTGGAAAGACTGCAAGGGGGAGGGGAGTTGCTTGCGCCCTAAAGGAGGAGTTATTCAGATTCATTGCAGTGGGCGGCGGCTGCAAAACGCACCATTCTTCTTGTTTTGGCTCTGCAAAGCAGCCTTTTCAAGGGTTGGCTTGGGTGACAAAATGTCTTGTGTAGGCGTGGGTTTGTCTCCCTCTCGCTCTCTCTCCCTAAGATGTGTCCGGCATAGGCCAGGGTGCCACTCGAGGCCCAAACCAATTCTGGTTATCGCTTCTCGGCCTTTTGGCTAAGATCAAGTGTAGTATCTGTTCTTATCAGTTTAATATCTGATACGTCCCCTATCTGGGGACCATATATTAAATGGATTTTTAGAACAGGGAGATGGAAAAAGAGCTTGCTCTGTCCACTCCACGCATTGACCTGGTATTGCAGTACCTCCAGGAACGGTGCACCCCTTCTTAACCCAGTTTCCAAAAGCAGAACTCAATTCACCTGATTCATATTAGCCCGATTTAATGAATTGGAAGAAAGCATACGTCTTCATATGCACCTCAATTTGGCCCATTCACTTTTCACACTTCCTCCTTTTGTTTTTTATCTTTCACACTTTTGACTTTCTTTATTCATCCAAATAGCAAACTCATCACCACTCAACCTGACCAACTCGGCTATGTCCCCGTGCTGCAGTTCTCTGTCTTATCTAGATCATTTGCAATTGAATGGAATAGATCCCTTTTGGACAAAGTGGATTCACCTGCTGCTGCAGTGACCACAGGTGTGATAACATCTAGAATTGGCATCTGGTGCGATCTCTCCGCTTCCACTCCAAAGAAAGTTACCTGTTTATTCCTATCATGCATTGGTTTTTGGGGTTTTCTTTGAGTAATGATGATCTCTTTAGTAGTCTGTTGGCGCCCTCTCCTGGAGGAATAGTTTGCTTGCTCTTGGACATTCTAAAAGAGAGGTCATGATAGACATTGAGCTTCTGAGCTCAATTGGGGACAGTCATGGGTGATGAATGTTTGCAACCTACTGCGAAGCCTCATACCGCAATATAAGGAACGTCAAATACTAAGAAAGGGCGGCCTATGAAAGAATTACTACTTTCAATAAGTACACTTAAACGGCTAATTGGGAATAGAAAAACTGTAAAAAGCCCTCTGAGAAAGCCCCCCTCTAACCTTTGATAGTAAGCTTTTCTGTAGTCTGCCTGTTGATGTATTTTCCGTTTGAACTGTGCACAACATGAAGAGACGGAACACTGGCGGCTTGTCACAATGCCCCCCGATGACATCACAATAGCGCTGCTGCCTAGAAAACAAGCTGCGCAGAAGAAGTTGTTCTTTGGGTGGGAGGGTGGGCTAGTGGAAGGAGGGGGCAATCTCTTTTTTTCCCGGGTGGTAGGGGGATGACAGGAGAAGGGAAGCGGGTGGTGAGAAAGGTACAGAGGGCAGGGTTTGGGGGCTGGGAAGGAAAGGGAAAAGATTAGGGTTTGGGGATGATGAAAGGGCTTTCTACGGGTAAGGATGGCAAAGGGTGGCAGTGACGGAAAGTCAGGCAACCTGTCCTGTCCGTCTTTTTGTATCGTGAATTGGAAAGACTGCAAGGGGGAGGGGAGTTGCTTGCGCCCTAAAGGAGGAGTTATTCAGATTCATTGCAGTGGGCGGCGGCTGCAAAACGCACCATTCTTCTTGTTTTGGCTCTGCAAAGCAGCCTTTTCAAGGGTTGGCTTGGGTGACAAAATGTCTTGTGTAGGCGTGGGTTTGTCTCCCTCTCGCTCTCTCTCCCTAAGATGTGTCCGGCATAGGCCAGGGTGCCACTCGAGGCCCAAACCAATTCTGGTTATCGCTTCTCGGCCTTTTGGCTAAGATCAAGTGTAGTATCTGTTCTTATCAGTTTAATATCTGATACGTCCCCTATCTGGGGACCATATATTAAATGGATTTTTAGAACAGGGAGATGGAAAAAGAGCTTGCTCTGTCCACTCCACGCATTGACCTGGTATTGCAGTACCTCCAGGAACGGTGCACCCCTTCTTAACCCAGTTTCCAAAAGCAGAACTCAATTCACCTGATTCATATTAGCCCGATTTAATGAATTGGAAGAAAGCATACGTCTTCATATGCACCTCAATTTGGCCCATTCACTTTTCACACTTCCTCCTTTTGTTTTTTATCTTTCACACTTTTGACTTTCTTTATTCATCCAAATAGCAAACTCATCACCACTCAACCTGACCAACTCGGCTATGTCCCCGTGCTGCAGTTCTCTGTCTTATCTAGATCATTTGCAATTGAATGGAATAGATCCCTTTTGGACAAAGTGGATTCACCTGCTGCTGCAGTGACCACAGGTGTGATAACATCTAGAATTGGCATCTGGTGCGATCTCTCCGCTTCCACTCCAAAGAAAGTTACCTGTTTATTCCTATCATGCATTGGTTTTTGGGGTTTTCTTTGAGTAATGATGATCTCTTTAGTAGTCTGTTGGCGCCCTCTCCTGGAGGAATAGTTTGCTTGCTCTTGGACATTCTAAAAGAGAGGTCATGATAGACATTGAGCTTCTGAGCTCAATTGGGGACAGTCATGGGTGATGAATGTTTGCAACCTACTGCGAAGCCTCATACCGCAATATAAGGAACGTCAAATACTAAGAAAGGGCGGCCTATGAAAGAATTACTACTTTCAATAAGTACACTTAAACGGCTAATTGGGAATAGAAAAACTGTAAAAAGCCCTCTGAGAAAGCCCCCCTCTAACCTTTGATAGTAAGCTTTTCTGTAGTCTGCCTGTTGATGTATTTTCCGTTTGAACTGTGCACAACATGAAGAGACGGAACACTGGCGGCTTGTCACAATGCCCCCCGATGACATCACAATAGCGCTGCTGCCTAGAAAACAAGCTGCGCAGAAGAAGTTGTTCTTTGGGTGGGAGGGTGGGCTAGTGGAAGGAGGGGGCAATCTCTTTTTTTCCCGGGTGGTAGGGGGATGACAGGAGAAGGGAAGCGGGTGGTGAGAAAGGTACAGAGGGCAGGGTTTGGGGGCTGGGAAGGAAAGGGAAAAGATTAGGGTTTGGGGATGATGAAAGGGCTTTCTACGGGTAAGGATGGCAAAGGGTGGCAGTGACGGAAAGTCAGGCAACCTGTCCTGTCCGTCTTTTTGTATCGTGAATTGGAAAGACTGCAAGGGGGAGGGGAGTTGCTTGCGCCCTAAAGGAGGAGTTATTCAGATTCATTGCAGTGGGCGGCGGCTGCAAAACGCACCATTCTTCTTGTTTTGGCTCTGCAAAGCAGCCTTTTCAAGGGTTGGCTTGGGTGACAAAATGTCTTGTGTAGGCGTGGGTTTGTCTCCCTCTCGCTCTCTCTCCCTAAGATGTGTCCGGCATAGGCCAGGGTGCCACTCGAGGCCCAAACCAATTCTGGTTATCGCTTCTCGGCCTTTTGGCTAAGATCAAGTGTAGTATCTGTTCTTATCAGTTTAATATCTGATACGTACCCTATCTGGGGACCATATATTAAATGGATTTTTAGAACAGGGAGATGGAAAAAGAGCTTGCTCTGTCCACTCCACGCATTGACCTGGTATTGCAGTACCTCCAGGAACGGTGCACCCCTTCTTAACCCAGTTTCCAAAAGCAGAACTCAATTCACCTGATTCATATTAGCCCGATTTAATGAATTGGAAGAAAGCATACGTCTTCATATGCACCTCAATTTGGCCCATTCACTTTTCACACTTCCTCCTTTTGTTTTTTATCTTTCACACTTTTGACTTTCTTTATTCATCCAAATAGCAAACTCATCACCACTCAACCTGACCAACTCGGCTATGTCCCCGTGCTGCAGTTCTCTGTCTTATCTAGATCATTTGCAATTGAATGGAATAGATCCCTTTTGGACAAAGTGGATTCACCTGCTGCTGCAGTGACCACAGGTGTGATAACATCTAGAATTGGCATCTGGTGCGATCTCTCCGCTTCCACTCCAAAGAAAGTTACCTGTTTATTCCTATCATGCATTGGTTTTTGGGGTTTTCTTTGAGTAATGATGATCTCTTTAGTAGTCTGTTGGCGCCCTCTCCTGGAGGAATAGTTTGCTTGCTCTTGGACATTCTAAAAGAGAGGTCATGATAGACATTGAGCTTCTGAGCTCAATTGGGGACAGTCATGGGTGATGAATGTTTGCAACCTACTGCGAAGCCTCATACCGCAATATAAGGAACGTCAAATACTAAGAAAGGGCGGCCTATGAAAGAATTACTACTTTCAATAAGTACACTTAAACGGCTAATTGGGAATAGAAAAACTGTAAAAAGCCCTCTGAGAAAGCCCCCCTCTAACCTTTGATAGTAAGCTTTTCTGTAGTCTGCCTGTTGATGTATTTTCCGTTTGAACTGTGCACAACATGAAGAGACGGAACACTGGCGGCTTGTCACAATGCCCCCCGATGACATCACAATAGCGCTGCTGCCTAGAAAACAAGCTGCGCAGAAGAAGTTGTTCTTTGGGTGGGAGGGTGGGCTAGTGGAAGGAGGGGGCAATCTCTTTTTTTCCCGGGTGGTAGGGGGATGACAGGAGAAGGGAAGCGGGTGGTGAGAAAGGTACAGAGGGCAGGGTTTGGGGGCTGGGAAGGAAAGGGAAAAGATTAGGGTTTGGGGATGATGAAAGGGCTTTCTACGGGTAAGGATGGCAAAGGGTGGCAGTGACGGAAAGTCAGGCAACCTGTCCTGTCCGTCTTTTTGTATCGTGAATTGGAAAGACTGCAAGGGGGAGGGGAGTTGCTTGCGCCCTAAAGGAGGAGTTATTCAGATTCATTGCAGTGGGCGGCGGCTGCAAAACGCACCATTCTTCTTGTTTTGGCTCTGCAAAGCAGCCTTTTCAAGGGTTGGCTTGGGTGACAAAATGTCTTGTGTAGGCGTGGGTTTGTCTCCCTCTCGCTCTCTCTCCCTAAGATGTGTCCGGCATAGGCCAGGGTGCCACTCGAGGCCCAAACCAATTCTGGTTATCGCTTCTCGGCCTTTTGGCTAAGATCAAGTGTAGTATCGTTCGAAAAGGTGGTTTAAGGCTCCGGCCACCTTAGTACAATGATGCAATGCACACTGGAAGGTTGCGCTTGTTAGTACTTTGGGAGGATAGTATATCCATCTAGAGGAAACCATGGCCCTACCAGGATCGAGGCTATTAGACTGAGTAAGTGTGGGGGTTATGGTGCAATGTGCCCCAGGAATGGACACCCTGGAGGGAGTCTGAACTTGCTAGGTTGGGACCCTGGTAAGCCTCAGACTCTGTCGCACGCCGCGCCTTGCCTATTCATACTTTCCAAGCATATTGCCCTATCCCGGCCTTCTGGCTAAGAAGGGAAATTTTTATAATCCCGGTCGGAGGTCCGGTCAGCTTTGGGCTGAGAAACCAACACCCGGTTGGAGGTCCGGGTCAGCTTTGGCTGGGAAACCAACACCCGGTTGGAGGTCCGGTTAGCCTTGGGCTGAGAAACCAACACCCGGTTGGAGGTCCGGTCAGCCTTGGGCTGAGAAACCAACACCCGGTTGGAGGTCCGGTCAGCCTTGGGCTGAGAAACCAACACCGGTTGACGGTCCGGGCAGTCTCGGCTGCGAAACCAACGACTAGTAGCTCCCTACTCCACTTGGGTAAGATGCCTCGGTGGACGCTGGGAGCAACAACAAGGCTCAACCAGGCTTCGGCTTGGGGGAGCACCGAAGATCCCTGACCCTCGCTGTGGCCTTCTGGCTCGGAGGGACGGGGTTGATTTTTGGGGATCCTCTTCTCACGGAGGGGTCCACACGAATCCTAGCCTTTGCACTGTTTTTGGTGTGACTTCGGTCATGCATTTTTGCGGTGCTTTGGAAAGCTTCATTAAATCAAAATCTGTTCTTATCAGTTTAATATCTGATACGTCCCCTATCTGGGGACCATATATTAAATGGATTTTTAGAACAGGGAGATGGAAAAAGAGCTTGCTCTGTCCACTCCACGCATTGACCTGGTATTGCAGTACCTCCAGGAACGGTGCACCCCTTCTTAACCCAGTTTCCAAAAGCAGAACTCAATTCACCTGATTCATATTAGCCCGATTTAATGAATTGGAAGAAAGCATACGTCTTCATATGCACCTCAATTTGGCCCATTCACTTTTCACACTTCCTCCTTTTGTTTTTTATCTTTCACACTTTTGACTTTCTTTATTCATCCAAATAGCAAACTCATCACCACTCAACCTGACCAACTCGGCTATGTCCCCGTGCTGCAGTTCTCTGTCTTATCTAGATCATTTGCAATTGAATGGAATAGATCCCTTTTGGACAAAGTGGATTCACCTGCTGCTGCAGTGACCACAGGTGTGATAACATCTAGAATTGGCATCTGGTGCAATCTCTCCGCTTCCACTCCAAAGAAAGTTACCTGTTTATTCCTATCATGCATTGGTTTTTGGGGTTTTCTTTGAGTAATGATGATCTCTTTAGTAGTCTGTTGGCGCCCTCTCCTGGAGGAATAGTTTGCTTGCTCTTGGACATTCTAAAAGAGAGGTCATGATAGACATTGAGCTTCTGAGCTCAATTGGGGACAGTCATGGGTGATGAATGTTTGCAACCTACTGCGAAGCCTCATACCGCAATATAAGGAACGTCAAATACTAAGAAAGGGCGGCCTATGAAAGAATTACTACTTTCAATAAGTACACTTAAACGGCTAATTGGGAATAGAAAAACTGTAAAAAGCCCTCTGAGAAAGCCCCCCTCTAACCTTTGATAGTAAGCTTTTCTGTAGTCTGCCTGTTGATGTATTTTCCGTTTGAACTGTGCACAACATGAAGAGACGGAACACTGGCGGCTTGTCACAATGCCCCCCGATGACATCACAATAGCGCTGCTGCCTAGAAAACAAGCTGCGCAGAAGAAGTTGTTCTTTGGGTGGGAGGGTGGGCTAGTGGAAGGAGGGGGCAATCTCTTTTTTTCCCGGGTGGTAGGGGGATGACAGGAGAAGGGAAGCGGGTGGTGAGAAAGGTACAGAGGGCAGGGTTTGGGGGCTGGGAAGGAAAGGGAAAAGATTAGGGTTTGGGGATGATGAAAGGGCTTTCTACGGGTAAGGATGGCAAAGGGTGGCAGTGACGGAAAGTCAGGCAACCTGTCCTGTCCGTCTTTTTGTATCGTGAATTGGAAAGACTGCAAGGGGGAGGGGAGTTGCTTGCGCCCTAAAGGAGGAGTTATTCAGATTCATTGCAGTGGGCGGCGGCTGCAAAACGCACCATTCTTCTTGTTTTGGCTCTGCAAAGCAGCCTTTTCAAGGGTTGGCTTGGGTGACAAAATGTCTTGTGTAGGCGTGGGTTTGTCTCCCTCTCGCTCTCTCTCCCTAAGATGTGTCCGGCATAGGCCAGGGTGCCACTCGAGGCCCAAACCAATTCTGGTTATCGCTTCTCGGCCTTTTGGCTAAGATCAAGTGTAGTATCTGTTCTTATCAGTTTAATATCTGATACGTCCCCTATCTGGGGACCATATATTAAATGGATTTTTAGAACAGGGAGATGGAAAAAGAGCTTGCTCTGTCCACTCCACGCATTGACCTGGTATTGCAGTACCTCCAGGAACGGTGCACCCCTTCTTAACCCAGTTTCCAAAAGCAGAACTCAATTCACCTGATTCATATTAGCCCGATTTAATGAATTGGAAGAAAGCATACGTCTTCATATGCACCTCAATTTGGCCCATTCACTTTTCACACTTCCTCCTTTTGTTTTTTATCTTTCACACTTTTGACTTTCTTTATTCATCCAAATAGCAAACTCATCACCACTCAACCTGACCAACTCGGCTATGTCCCCGTGCTGCAGTTCTCTGTCTTATCTAGATCATTTGCAATTGAATGGAATAGATCCCTTTTGGACAAAGTGGATTCACCTGCTGCTGCAGTGACCACAGGTGTGATAACATCTAGAATTGGCATCTGGTGCGATCTCTCCGCTTCCACTCCAAAGAAAGTTACCTGTTTATTCCTATCATGCATTGGTTTTTGGGGTTTTCTTTGAGTAATGATGATCTCTTTAGTAGTCTGTTGGCGCCCTCTCCTGGAGGAATAGTTTGCTTGCTCTTGGACATTCTAAAAGAGAGGTCATGATAGACATTGAGCTTCTGAGCTCAATTGGGGACAGTCATGGGTGATGAATGTTTGCAACCTACTGCGAAGCCTCATACCGCAATATAAGGAACGTCAAATACTAAGAAAGGGCGGCCTATGAAAGAATTACTACTTTCAATAAGTACACTTAAACGGCTAATTGGGAATAGAAAAACTGTAAAAAGCCCTCTGAGAAAGCCCCCCTCTAACCTTTGATAGTAAGCTTTTCTGTAGTCTGCCTGTTGATGTATTTTCCGTTTGAACTGTGCACAACATGAAGAGACGGAACACTGGCGGCTTGTCACAATGCCCCCCGATGACATCACAATAGCGCTGCTGCCTAGAAAACAAGCTGCGCAGAAGAAGTTGTTCTTTGGGTGGGAGGGTGGGCTAGTGGAAGGAGGGGGCAATCTCTTTTTTTCCCGGGTGGTAGGGGGATGACAGGAGAAGGGAAGCGGGTGGTGAGAAAGGTACAGAGGGCAGGGTTTGGGGGCTGGGAAGGAAAGGGAAAAGATTAGGGTTTGGGGATGATGAAAGGGCTTTCTACGGGTAAGGATGGCAAAGGGTGGCAGTGACGGAAAGTCAGGCAACCTGTCCTGTCCGTCTTTTTGTATCGTGAATTGGAAAGACTGCAAGGGGGAGGGGAGTTGCTTGCGCCCTAAAGGAGGAGTTATTCAGATTCATTGCAGTGGGCGGCGGCTGCAAAACGCACCATTCTTCTTGTTTTGGCTCTGCAAAGCAGCCTTTTCAAGGGTTGGCTTGGGTGACAAAATGTCTTGTGTAGGCGTGGGTTTGTCTCCCTCTCGCTCTCTCTCCCTAAGATGTGTCCGGCATAGGCCAGGGTGCCACTCGAGGCCCAAACCAATTCTGGTTATCGCTTCTCGGCCTTTTGGCTAAGATCAAGTGTAGTATCTGTTCTTATCAGTTTAATATCTGATACGTCCCCTATCTGGGGACCATATATTAAATGGATTTTTAGAACAGGGAGATGGAAAAAGAGCTTGCTCTGTCCACTCCACGCATTGACCTGGTATTGCAGTACCTCCAGGAACGGTGCACCCCTTCTTAACCCAGTTTCCAAAAGCAGAACTCAATTCACCTGATTCATATTAGCCCGATTTAATGAATTGGAAGAAAGCATACGTCTTCATATGCACCTCAATTTGGCCCATTCACTTTTCACACTTCCTCCTTTTGTTTTTTATCTTTCACACTTTTGACTTTCTTTATTCATCCAAATAGCAAACTCATCACCACTCAACCTGACCAACTCGGCTATGTCCCCGTGCTGCAGTTCTCTGTCTTATCTAGATCATTTGCAATTGAATGGAATAGATCCCTTTTGGACAAAGTGGATTCACCTGCTGCTGCAGTGACCACAGGTGTGATAACATCTAGAATTGGCATCTGGTGCGATCTCTCCGCTTCCACTCCAAAGAAAGTTACCTGTTTATTCCTATCATGCATTGGTTTTTGGGGTTTTCTTTGAGTAATGATGATCTCTTTAGTAGTCTGTTGGCGCCCTCTCCTGGAGGAATAGTTTGCTTGCTCTTGGACATTCTAAAAGAGAGGTCATGATAGACATTGAGCTTCTGAGCTCAATTGGGGACAGTCATGGGTGATGAATGTTTGCAACCTACTGCGAAGCCTCATACCGCAATATAAGGAACGTCAAATACTAAGAAAGGGCGGCCTATGAAAGAATTACTACTTTCAATAAGTACACTTAAACGGCTAATTGGGAATAGAAAAACTGTAAAAAGCCCTCTGAGAAAGCCCCCCTCTAACCTTTGATAGTAAGCTTTTCTGTAGTCTGCCTGTTGATGTATTTTCCGTTTGAACTGTGCACAACATGAAGAGACGGAACACTGGCGGCTTGTCACAATGCCCCCCGATGACATCACAATAGCGCTGCTGCCTAGAAAACAAGCTGCGCAGAAGAAGTTGTTCTTTGGGTGGGAGGGTGGGCTAGTGGAAGGAGGGGGCAATCTCTTTTTTTCCCGGGTGGTAGGGGGATGACAGGAGAAGGGAAGCGGGTGGTGAGAAAGGTACAGAGGGCAGGGTTTGGGGGCTGGGAAGGAAAGGGAAAAGATTAGGGTTTGGGGATGATGAAAGGGCTTTCTACGGGTAAGGATGGCAAAGGGTGGCAGTGACGGAAAGTCAGGCAACCTGTCCTGTCCGTCTTTTTGTATCGTGAATTGGAAAGACTGCAAGGGGGAGGGGAGTTGCTTGCGCCCTAAAGGAGGAGTTATTCAGATTCATTGCAGTGGGCGGCGGCTGCAAAACGCACCATTCTTCTTGTTTTGGCTCTGCAAAGCAGCCTTTTCAAGGGTTGGCTTGGGTGACAAAATGTCTTGTGTAGGCGTGGGTTTGTCTCCCTCTCGCTCTCTCTCCCTAAGATGTGTCCGGCATAGGCCAGGGTGCCACTCGAGGCCCAAACCAATTCTGGTTATCGCTTCTCGGCCTTTTGGCTAAGATCAAGTGTAGTATCTGTTCTTATCAGTTTAATATCTGATACGTCCCCTATCTGGGGACCATATATTAAATGGATTTTTAGAACAGGGAGATGGAAAAAGAGCTTGCTCTGTCCACTCCACGCATTGACCTGGTATTGCAGTACCTCCAGGAACGGTGCACCCCTTCTTAACCCAGTTTCCAAAAGCAGAACTCAATTCACCTGATTCATATTAGCCCGATTTAATGAATTGGAAGAAAGCATACGTCTTCATATGCACCTCAATTTGGCCCATTCACTTTTCACACTTCCTCCTTTTGTTTTTTATCTTTCACACTTTTGACTTTCTTTATTCATCCAAATAGCAAACTCATCACCACTCAACCTGACCAACTCGGCTATGTCCCCGTGCTGCAGTTCTCTGTCTTATCTAGATCATTTGCAATTGAATGGAATAGATCCCTTTTGGACAAAGTGGATTCACCTGCTGCTGCAGTGACCACAGGTGTGATAACATCTAGAATTGGCATCTGGTGCGATCTCTCCGCTTCCACTCCAAAGAAAGTTACCTGTTTATTCCTATCATGCATTGGTTTTTGGGGTTTTCTTTGAGTAATGATGATCTCTTTAGTAGTCTGTTGGCGCCCTCTCCTGGAGGAATAGTTTGCTTGCTCTTGGACATTCTAAAAGAGAGGTCATGATAGACATTGAGCTTCTGAGCTCAATTGGGGACAGTCATGGGTGATGAATGTTTGCAACCTACTGCGAAGCCTCATACCGCAATATAAGGAACATCAAATACTAAGAAAGGGCGGCCTATGAAAGAATTACTACTTTCAATAAGTACACTTAAACGGCTAATTGGGAATAGAAAAACTGTAAAAAGCCCTCTGAGAAAGCCCCCCTCTAACCTTTGATAGTAAGCTTTTCTGTAGTCTGCCTGTTGATGTATTTTCCGTTTGAACTGTGCACAACATGAAGAGACGGAACACTGGCGGCTTGTCACAATGCCCCCCGATGACATCACAATAGCGCTGCTGCCTAGAAAACAAGCTGCGCAGAAGAAGTTGTTCTTTGGGTGGGAGGGTGGGCTAGTGGAAGGAGGGGGCAATCTCTTTTTTTCCCGGGTGGTAGGGGGATGACAGGAGAAGGGAAGCGGGTGGTGAGAAAGGTACAGAGGGCAGGGTTTGGGGGCTGGGAAGGAAAGGGAAAAGATTAGGGTTTGGGGATGATGAAAGGGCTTTCTACGGGTAAGGATGGCAAAGGGTGGCAGTGACGGAAAGTCAGGCAACCTGTCCTGTCCGTCTTTTTGTATCGTGAATTGGAAAGACTGCAAGGGGGAGGGGAGTTGCTTGCGCCCTAAAGGAGGAGTTATTCAGATTCATTGCAGTGGGCGGCGGCTGCAAAACGCACCATTCTTCTTGTTTTGGCTCTGCAAAGCAGCCTTTTCAAGGGTTGGCTTGGGTGACAAAATGTCTTGTGTAGGCGTGGGTTTGTCTCCCTCTCGCTCTCTCTCCCTAAGATGTGTCCGGCATAGGCCAGGGTGCCACTCGAGGCCCAAACCAATTCTGGTTATCGCTTCTCGGCCTTTTGGCTAAGATCAAGTGTAGTATCTGTTCTTATCAGTTTAATATCTGATACGTCCCCTATCTGGGGACCATATATTAAATGGATTTTTAGAACAGGGAGATGGAAAAAGAGCTTGCTCTGTCCACTCCACGCATTGACCTGGTATTGCAGTACCTCCAGGAACGGTGCACCCCTTCTTAACCCAGTTTCCAAAAGCAGAACTCAATTCACCTGATTCATATTAGCCCGATTTAATGAATTGGAAGAAAGCATACGTCTTCATATGCACCTCAATTTGGCCCATTCACTTTTCACACTTCCTCCTTTTGTTTTTTATCTTTCACACTTTTGACTTTCTTTATTCATCCAAATAGCAAACTCATCACCACTCAACCTGACCAACTCGGCTATGTCCCCGTGCTGCAGTTCTCTGTCTTATCTAGATCATTTGCAATTGAATGGAATAGATCCCTTTTGGACAAAGTGGATTCACCTGCTGCTGCAGTGACCACAGGTGTGATAACATCTAGAATTGGCATCTGGTGCGATCTCTCCGCTTCCACTCCAAAGAAAGTTACCTGTTTATTCCTATCATGCATTGGTTTTTGGGGTTTTCTTTGAGTAATGATGATCTCTTTAGTAGTCTGTTGGCGCCCTCTCCTGGAGGAATAGTTTGCTTGCTCTTGGACATTCTAAAAGAGAGGTCATGATAGACATTGAGCTTCTGAGCTCAATTGGGGACAGTCATGGGTGATGAATGTTTGCAACCTACTGCGAAGCCTCATACCGCAATATAAGGAACGTCAAATACTAAGAAAGGGCGGCCTATGAAAGAATTACTACTTTCAATAAGTACACTTAAACGGCTAATTGGGAATAGAAAAACTGTAAAAAGCCCTCTGAGAAAGCCCCCCTCTAACCTTTGATAGTAAGCTTTTCTGTAGTCTGCCTGTTGATGTATTTTCCGTTTGAACTGTGCACAACATGAAGAGATGGAACACTGGCGGCTTGTCACAATGCCCCCCGATGACATCACAATAGCGCTGCTGCCTAGAAAACAAGCTGCGCAGAAGAAGTTGTTCTTTGGGTGGGAGGGTGGGCTAGTGGAAGGAGGGGGCAATCTCTTTTTTTCCCGGGTGGTAGGGGGATGACAGGAGAAGGGAAGCGGGTGGTGAGAAAGGTACAGAGGGCAGGGTTTGGGGGCTGGGAAGGAAAGGGAAAAGATTAGGGTTTGGGGATGATGAAAGGGCTTTCTACGGGTAAGGATGGCAAAGGGTGGCAGTGACGGAAAGTCAGGCAACCTGTCCTGTCCGTCTTTTTGTATCGTGAATTGGAAAGACTGCAAGGGGGAGGGGAGTTGCTTGCGCCCTAAAGGAGGAGTTATTCAGATTCATTGCAGTGGGCGGCGGCTGCAAAACGCACCATTCTTCTTGTTTTGGCTCTGCAAAGCAGCCTTTTCAAGGGTTGGCTTGGGTGACAAAATGTCTTGTGTAGGCGTGGGTTTGTCTCCCTCTCGCTCTCTCTCCCTAAGATGTGTCCGGCATAGGCCAGGGTGCCACTCGAGGCCCAAACCAATTCTGGTTATCGCTTCTCGGCCTTTTGGCTAAGATCAAGTGTAGTATCTGTTCTTATCAGAACAAACTGAGCTAGCTACACTTGACGAGATACGATCAGGGAGACGAGCTCCGAAGCCCAGCCGAGACCGGAAGAGGGAGATCGGACGGAAGAAGAGCTTGGCAGAAAGAAGCAAGAAGACGAAGGCTCGGAGAAGACTTGGGGAGACCAGAGGAACTTCGAGGAGGAACACAGCGGGAGAAGACACCCGGAGAAGAATCCAAGATCCAGCTCCGGGAACTCAAGCAGGAACCAGCCATGGCAAGCAAGCCAGAGAAGGCAGCCAAGAAGGCTCAGGACCCAGGGACCTCCAGGAAGGCTCATCCAGAGGCTTCTTCGGCCCAAGAGGCCCCTACCTCCGACGCCAGCCAGCCGGAGGGAGCCCGGACGCCGCCTGAAAAGGCTCCAACCCTGGAGCCTTGGATGCGGCAGACGGTCGCCCTGAAGCTAAAGGCGGTGGATGGTAGGTTGCCGGACATGTCCAGCGACGTGTTCTGCAAGAAGATGATTCTGGATCAGGGCTTCTCCAGGGCGGAAACCCTGAGTGTCCAGACCTTCATGACTGGTATTTTTCTGGTAACCTTTGCCACGGTGAATGCCTGCAGGAGATACTGGGAGGCGATGAACGCAGCGATGCCGGACTCCCCTTTTCATTCTTTTTTAGGATCCTGTCCTATACAGAGGGATGAGAAGAGGATCACGGTCTCCATGCGGAACCCGCACACCCCAGGAAGAGACATCTCCACGTTCCTGGGACGTCTCTGCACAGTGGTGAGGGAGCCATCCCACATCCTTAACGGCAACGGATTCTGGACGGGTAAGTGGTCAGTAACCGTTCGACTCTACAGGGAACCAGCATCCGAGGATGGTCTCCAGCACCTGCCCCCGACATTCTCTCTGGGAAACTCCTTTGGTCTCATCTACTACCCGGACATGCCACACAACTGCAGGAAATGTGGCGGGAAAGGGCATTCGATGAAGACCTGCAAGGAGGACGCCTGCAGGGTTTGCCGGGTGACGGGACACAGCTCCAAGGACTGCCCAAAGAAGAAGACTTGCAACCTATGTGGACAGGCGGACCACCTTTACAAGGACTGCCCACAGCGGGAGAAATCCTGGGCAAGGGTTGCCGCGGTGACCCAGTATCGGGTAGTCACAGCTTCGTCGACCAAGGCAGCTACGACCAAGGCCACAGAGGCCAAGGACAAGGCGGCCAAGAACCCGGCGACCGTGGCTCCAGCCGATGCCCCAGCAGCCACGGAGTCCAGGAAAAAGGGTAAGAAAACTGTTGCCCCCTCCCTGGTCCCCCCCCCTTTCACCCCTGTCCAAACCCCTCCCCCCCCGGCCAACCCTACTGAGGATTCCACTACCTCCACCTCATTTCCCTACTCCTCAGTTGGTCTCCTCACCCCCCCCCCAAAGCCCACTCTCCCTCCCCAGACCATGAGAGCAGAGGACCTCAGCACTCTTGCACTTTTCACCGAGGAGGATTTTCCAGCTCTTGTCTCCTCAGGTACAGGCCAAAGGAAAAGGAAGGTGGAAGATAGTCCTGTCGCAGAACCTTCCAAGCTGTTCATTGTGGATCCCAATCCACCCCAGGAAGAGGAGGATGGCCTCCTCCCAGAACCGGACGTGTTGGAGCAGATGGTGGAGTCCCTTGTGGCCGAAGAAGAAATGGAGGAGTCGGAAGCCACTGAGGCACCATCCCTGCTCGATCAGCTAGAAGAAGAGGGTCTGCTGGAGATACCCTTACCAGCAGGTGCCAAAGAGGAAGAACCGCCCGACCGGAGTGGTAACTAAGGCACACCGCCTGCGCTAACTTTCTCTTTCCTCCAATGACTGCTAACATTAACATCTTTTCCATTAATGTTAGGAGCATCAGAGACAAGTTCCGACGTCAGACAATTTTTGCGTTCCTTAACACTCAGTCTAGTGATGTATTTTTCCTGCAGGAATGCTCCCTTCCCTCCTCTAGGTCCTTCAACCATCTGGCCAGGGAGTGGACCCATGGCCCATCCTACTGGTCCGGCGGAGGCGACTGTAGGTCCGCGGGGGTCGCCGTGCTGATCAGGGGAAGCGCCTTCACATTGGACTCTGTTCAGGAAATCGTCTGCGGCAGGTTACTGCTCGTGGATGGCACCTGGGCGGGAGAACCTGTCAGGTTCATCAATGTGTATGCTTCTCCTGTGAAGAGCGATCGACTGGAGCTCCTCCAAGCCCTGCGCCCTCAGCTCGCTACCGCCAGGACGGTAGTGATGGCCGGGGATTTCAACTGCCCGATTGAGGAGGATGGACGCAGTTCTGGAACGGCTGCCAAGTTGGACGTCACATCCAAACTGCTCATTGAGATGGTGACCGAAGCCTCTCTTGTGGACGTTGTTGGCTCCATCGGACACGGATCCGTGAACTATTCATGGTGCCGATCCGATGGCTCGCTGCGTTCCAGGATTGACTTTGTGTTTACCTCTCGGGCGGTTGGGCGGAGTGGGCACTCGATGGTCCCCTGCTTCTTCTCTGACCACAGAGCCATTCACTTTCAAGGTGTGCTGGGCCATGGCTTCCCCATTGGCCCGGGCTCCTGGAAGCTGAACTGCTCTCTGCTGGAAAAGGGTGAGATTCTGGAGGAGCTTAGAGCTGCCTACTCCACGTGGCGGGCCTACAAGGCGGGCTTCCGGTCTGTTTCTGACTGGTGGGAATACGTTAAACTCGAGTTCCGTTTCTTCTTTCAGGCAAAGAGTCAACAACAGGCGTGTCTGAAGAGGAGGGACTTCAGGAGACTCCAGCGTGAGCTGCGTTCCCTGCAGGACCTTCTTCGATGCGGCTGGGACGTAAGAGAGGAGCTGGAGGAGACTAAGAGGAGCCTGAAAAGGCACTTCGAGGAGGAGTCCAAGCGAATTGTCTTCCGTTCCAAAGTGGAGAACCTGGAGAAGGGTGAGAAATGTAACTCGTTCTTTTTCAGGAAACTCCACGCCGGTCACACGCCCATGAATGAACTACGAGACGAGAGTGGAAGCATGCGACGCGGGAAAGAGAACGTGATGAAGGTCGTCAGCGACTTCTACAGCGAACTCTACGCCCGCAAGACTACTGACCCCGAGGCCGCCGATAAGTTCCTGTCAGGTATCACTAACCATCTTGACCCTGCAGACGCGGCGGCCATGGATGTTCCTCTGACGGTGGACGAGCTGCTCTCGGCCGCCAAATCCTTTAGTTCTGGCAGGACACCGGGCAGTGACGGCCTCCCAGCAGAGCTCTATGTAGCGCTGGGAGACCTAATCTGTCCGGACCTGTTAGGGCTGTATGAGGAGATGGTGGTGGAGGGCAGAATGCCTCCATCTCTGAGGGAAGGAATGGTCACGATCCTGTACAAGCGTAAAGGAGAGAGGTGCGACCTGAAGAATTGGCGTCCCATCACCCTTCTGAACGTCGACTACAAGATCCTGGCCAAGACGATGGCAACGAGATTGAAGACTGTTATCGGACGGATCATCCACCCGGATCAGACCTGCGGCATCCCCGGACGTCGCATCGCAGACAGCCTGGCTCTCATGCGGGACACGGTCGAGTACATCAAAGCCCGCCGGGTGCACGCAGCCCTGATCTCGTTGGATCAGGAAAAGGCCTTCGACCGTGTTTCCCATGAGTTCCTGGGCAAAGCTCTGCACAGGTTAGGTTTGGGTAACATGTTTTGCTTGTATGTCCAACTAATGTATTTTGATATTCACAGCTCGGTGTTGGTAAACGGCTGGAAGACTGACCCCTTCCCGGTCCTCTCAGGGGTCAGACAAGGCTGTCCTCTGTCACCTCTTCTTTTTGTTTGTGTTATAGAACTCTTTGCAGAGGCTATCCGGCGGAATGGAGAGATCAGAGGGATCACCGCACCAGGACCAGAACGCTTCGAGGTCAAGTGCTCGCTCTACATGGACGACGTGACCGTCTTCTGCGCGGACCGGCGCTCAGTCGACACCCTCGTCCAGACCTGTGAGACCTTCGGACGGGCTTCGGGAGCCAAAGTCAACTGCGGGAAGTCGGAAGCCATGCTCTTCGGGGACTGGCAGCCGGCCTCTTCCGCCCCCTTCCCTTTCAGCATCCAGCCGGATTTCATCAAGGTTCTTGGAGTCTGGTTCGGGAAGGAAGGAGCAGCCCTCAAGTCCTGGGAGGAACGCTTGACCAAGATCACCCAACGGATCGGTCTGTGGAGCCTCAGACGCCTCACCTGTGAGGGCAAAGCACTGGTCCTGCGTAACGAGGTACTGCCCGTGCTGCAGTACACGGCCCAGGCCTGGCCCCCCCTTGCCACCGTGTGCAGGGCCATTACCAGGACGGTGTTTCGTTTTGTCTGGGGATCCAAGATGGACAGAGTAAAGCGGAGCATCATGTACAAGGATCCTCGCAAGGGTGGGAAGGGCGTACCCGATATCCCCACCCTCCTGCGATCCTCCTTCGTATGTGACTGCGTTCGCCGAACTCTGCGAGTCAAGAGAGGTTCCGCGGGTGGGTCCATGTCTCGCTTCTTCCTGCTCCCCCTTTGGAGACGGTTAGGCTGGGACAAGTGGGACAGCTCCTTCCCCTACAACTGGACGACGCCATGGTTCTACGGAGACGTGGTTCGGTTTGTAAGGGAACACCAACTGGAGGGACTCAAGCCTGATTTGTGGAAGCCAAAGACTATCCACAAACTCATCAGAGCCAAGGACGAAATGGAGAACATTCCAGGACTTCATCACGACACACTGGAGACTGTTTGGACAAACGTGTCATCGGCTGGATTGACCAACGGGCACAAGGACTTGTCATGGATGGCGATACAGGGCGGACTGCCCGTCCGGTCATTCATGCACGCCCGGAACCTGTGCAAAACCCGCTACTGCCCAAGGTGCCCCTTCGTGGAGGAAACATCGCTGCACGCCTTTTGGGACTGCCGTTTTGCACAGCGCCTGTTGGTTGCCCTGGAGGATGACCTGAGGAACTCCGTCCCCAGAGGGAGCCTTTCATACCATTCCGTACTTTATGGACTCTTCCCTGGGACTCACACCGTTGGAGCCATCCAGGAGGCTTGGCGCCTTATGAACTGCTTTAAGGACGCTATTTGGGTCGCCAGGAACCGGCTCATCTTGAAGAGGGAGAGGATGTCTATCCAGGATTGCCGCAGGCTGATCCACAGCCTGCTCAGAGACTATTCCATCATGGACAGTCCGGACGACAGCGCCGAGGAGGAGGTTTAGACCTCTTCCATGCCCCCTCCCTCCTTTTCCCGTTATGTGCGTCTTTCAATAAAGCTTCGGGCCTGTGATTTCCCCACCCTATCCCCCTTTTCCCCTACCCCCACCCCCCAATCGCCGGTTCGTCGTTATTTATTGTCTAACTTTTTCTTTCAGCTTGAGTGTTATGGATAGCATAGGAGCGTGATGTATAGTTTAGTGCGTCGTACTCTATGGCTATGTAAGAAGGATTGTATAGTTCTGTGTGTACGGGGCTGCGGCACTGTACACGGTTTGTTACCTTTTTGTGAGTAGTGCATGATAATAAAGATGCTGTTAAATCAAAAATCTGTTCTTATCAGTTTAATATCTGATACGTCCCCTATCTGGGGACCATATATTAAATGGATTTTTAGAACAGGGAGATGGAAAAAGAGCTTGCTCTGTCCACTCCACGCATTGACCTGGTATTGCAGTACCTCCAGGAACGGTGCACCCCTTCTTAACCCAGTTTCCAAAAGCAGAACTCAATTCACCTGATTCATATTAGCCCGATTTAATGAATTGGAAGAAAGCATACGTCTTCATATGCACCTCAATTTGGCCCATTCACTTTTCACACTTCCTCCTTTTGTTTTTTATCTTTCACACTTTTGACTTTCTTTATTCATCCAAATAGCAAACTCATCACCACTCAACCTGACCAACTCGGCTATGTCCCCGTGCTGCAGTTCTCTGTCTTATCTAGATCATTTGCAATTGAATGGAATAGATCCCTTTTGGACAAAGTGGATTCACCTGCTGCTGCAGTGACCACAGGTGTGATAACATCTAGAATTGGCATCTGGTGCGATCTCTCCGCTTCCACTCCAAAGAAAGTTACCTGTTTATTCCTATCATGCATTGGTTTTTGGGGTTTTCTTTGAGTAATGATGATCTCTTTAGTAGTCTGTTGGCGCCCTCTCCTGGAGGAATAGTTTGCTTGCTCTTGGACATTCTAAAAGAGAGGTCATGATAGACATTGAGCTTCTGAGCTCAATTGGGGACAGTCATGGGTGATGAATGTTTGCAACCTACTGCGAAGCCTCATACCGCAATATAAGGAACGTCAAATACTAAGAAAGGGCGGCCTATGAAAGAATTACTACTTTCAATAAGTACACTTAAACGGCTAATTGGGAATAGAAAAACTGTAAAAAGCCCTCTGAGAAAGCCCCCCTCTAACCTTTGATAGTAAGCTTTTCTGTAGTCTGCCTGTTGATGTATTTTCCGTTTGAACTGTGCACAACATGAAGAGACGGAACACTGGCGGCTTGTCACAATGCCCCCCGATGACATCACAATAGCGCTGCTGCCTAGAAAACAAGCTGCGCAGAAGAAGTTGTTCTTTGGGTGGGAGGGTGGGCTAGTGGAAGGAGGGGGCAATCTCTTTTTTTCCCGGGTGGTAGGGGGATGACAGGAGAAGGGAAGCGGGTGGTGAGAAAGGTACAGAGGGCAGGGTTTGGGGGCTGGGAAGGAAAGGGAAAAGATTAGGGTTTGGGGATGATGAAAGGGCTTTCTACGGGTAAGGATGGCAAAGGGTGGCAGTGACGGAAAGTCAGGCAACCTGTCCTGTCCGTCTTTTTGTATCGTGAATTGGAAAGACTGCAAGGGGGAGGGGAGTTGCTTGCGCCCTAAAGGAGGAGTTATTCAGATTCATTGCAGTGGGCGGCGGCTGCAAAACGCACCATTCTTCTTGTTTTGGCTCTGCAAAGCAGCCTTTTCAAGGGTTGGCTTGGGTGACAAAATGTCTTGTGTAGGCGTGGGTTTGTCTCCCTCTCGCTCTCTCTCCCTAAGATGTGTCCGGCATAGGCCAGGGTGCCACTCGAGGCCCAAACCAATTCTGGTTATCGCTTCTCGGCCTTTTGGCTAAGATCAAGTGTAGTATCTGTTCTTATCAGTTTAATATCTGATACGTCCCCTATCTGGGGACCATATATTAAATGGATTTTTAGAACAGGGAGATGGAAAAAGAGCTTGCTCTGTCCACTCCACGCATTGACCTGGTATTGCAGTACCTCCAGGAACGGTGCACCCCTTCTTAACCCAGTTTCCAAAAGCAGAACTCAATTCACCTGATTCATATTAGCCCGATTTAATGAATTGGAAGAAAGCATACGTCTTCATATGCACCTCAATTTGGCCCATTCACTTTTCACACTTCCTCCTTTTGTTTTTTATCTTTCACACTTTTGACTTTCTTTATTCATCCAAATAGCAAACTCATCACCACTCAACCTGACCAACTCGGCTATGTCCCCGTGCTGCAGTTCTCTGTCTTATCTAGATCATTTGCAATTGAATGGAATAGATCCCTTTTGGACAAAGTGGATTCACCTGCTGCTGCAGTGACCACAGGTGTGATAACATCTAGAATTGGCATCTGGTGCGATCTCTCCGCTTCCACTCCAAAGAAAGTTACCTGTTTATTCCTATCATGCATTGGTTTTTGGGGTTTTCTTTGAGTAATGATGATCTCTTTAGTAGTCTGTTGGCGCCCTCTCCTGGAGGAATAGTTTGCTTGCTCTTGGACATTCTAAAAGAGAGGTCATGATAGACATTGAGCTTCTGAGCTCAATTGGGGACAGTCATGGGTGATGAATGTTTGCAACCTACTGCGAAGCCTCATACCGCAATATAAGGAACGTCAAATACTAAGAAAGGGCGGCCTATGAAAGAATTACTACTTTCAATAAGTACACTTAAACGGCTAATTGGGAATAGAAAAACTGTAAAAAGCCCTCTGAGAAAGCCCCCCTCTAACCTTTGATAGTAAGCTTTTCTGTAGTCTGCCTGTTGATGTATTTTCCGTTTGAACTGTGCACAACATGAAGAGACGGAACACTGGCGGCTTGTCACAATGCCCCCCGATGACATCACAATAGCGCTGCTGCCTAGAAAACAAGCTGCGCAGAAGAAGTTGTTCTTTGGGTGGGAGGGTGGGCTAGTGGAAGGAGGGGGCAATCTCTTTTTTTCCCGGGTGGTAGGGGGATGACAGGAGAAGGGAAGCGGGTGGTGAGAAAGGTACAGAGGGCAGGGTTTGGGGGCTGGGAAGGAAAGGGAAAAGATTAGGGTTTGGGGATGATGAAAGGGCTTTCTACGGGTAAGGATGGCAAAGGGTGGCAGTGACGGAAAGTCAGGCAACCTGTCCTGTCCGTCTTTTTGTATCGTGAATTGGAAAGACTGCAAGGGGGAGGGGAGTTGCTTGCGCCCTAAAGGAGGAGTTATTCAGATTCATTGCAGTGGGCGGCGGCTGCAAAACGCACCATTCTTCTTGTTTTGGCTCTGCAAAGCAGCCTTTTCAAGGGTTGGCTTGGGTGACAAAATGTCTTGTGTAGGCGTGGGTTTGTCTCCCTCTCGCTCTCTCTCCCTAAGATGTGTCCGGCATAGGCCAGGGTGCCACTCGAGGCCCAAACCAATTCTGGTTATCGCTTCTCGGCCTTTTGGCTAAGATCAAGTGTAGTATCTGTTCTTATCAGTTTAATATCTGATACGTCCCCTATCTGGGGACCATATATTAAATGGATTTTTAGAACAGGGAGATGGAAAAAGAGCTTGCTCTGTCCACTCCACGCATTGACCTGGTATTGCAGTACCTCCAGGAACGGTGCACCCCTTCTTAACCCAGTTTCCAAAAGCAGAACTCAATTCACCTGATTCATATTAGCCCGATTTAATGAATTGGAAGAAAGCATACGTCTTCATATGCACCTCAATTTGGCCCATTCACTTTTCACACTTCCTCCTTTTGTTTTTTATCTTTCACACTTTTGACTTTCTTTATTCATCCAAATAGCAAACTCATCACCACTCAACCTGACCAACTCGGCTATGTCCCCGTGCTGCAGTTCTCTGTCTTATCTAGATCATTTGCAATTGAATGGAATAGATCCCTTTTGGACAAAGTGGATTCACCTGCTGCTGCAGTGACCACAGGTGTGATAACATCTAGAATTGGCATCTGGTGCGATCTCTCCGCTTCCACTCCAAAGAAAGTTACCTGTTTATTCCTATCATGCATTGGTTTTTGGGGTTTTCTTTGAGTAATGATGATCTCTTTAGTAGTCTGTTGGCGCCCTCTCCTGGAGGAATAGTTTGCTTGCTCTTGGACATTCTAAAAGAGAGGTCATGATAGACATTGAGCTTCTGAGCTCAATTGGGGACAGTCATGGGTGATGAATGTTTGCAACCTACTGCGAAGCCTCATACCGCAATATAAGGAACGTCAAATACTAAGAAAGGGCGGCCTATGAAAGAATTACTACTTTCAATAAGTACACTTAAACGGCTAATTGGGAATAGAAAAACTGTAAAAAGCCCTCTGAGAAAGCCCCCCTCTAACCTTTGATAGTAAGCTTTTCTGTAGTCTGCCTGTTGATGTATTTTCCGTTTGAACTGTGCACAACATGAAGAGACGGAACACTGGCGGCTTGTCACAATGCCCCCCGATGACATCACAATAGCGCTGCTGCCTAGAAAACAAGCTGCGCAGAAGAAGTTGTTCTTTGGGTGGGAGGGTGGGCTAGTGGAAGGAGGGGGCAATCTCTTTTTTTCCCGGGTGGTAGGGGGATGACAGGAGAAGGGAAGCGGGTGGTGAGAAAGGTACAGAGGGCAGGGTTTGGGGGCTGGGAAGGAAAGGGAAAAGATTAGGGTTTGGGGATGATGAAAGGGCTTTCTACGGGTAAGGATGGCAAAGGGTGGCAGTGACGGAAAGTCAGGCAACCTGTCCTGTCCGTCTTTTTGTATCGTGAATTGGAAAGACTGCAAGGGGGAGGGGAGTTGCTTGCGCCCTAAAGGAGGAGTTATTCAGATTCATTGCAGTGGGCGGCGGCTGCAAAACGCACCATTCTTCTTGTTTTGGCTCTGCAAAGCAGCCTTTTCAAGGGTTGGCTTGGGTGACAAAATGTCTTGTGTAGGCGTGGGTTTGTCTCCCTCTCGCTCTCTCTCCCTAAGATGTGTCCGGCATAGGCCAGGGTGCCACTCGAGGCCCAAACCAATTCTGGTTATCGCTTCTCGGCCTTTTGGCTAAGATCAAGTGTAGTATCTGTTCTTATCAGTTTAATATCTGATACGTCCCCTATCTGGGGACCATATATTAAATGGATTTTTAGAACAGGGAGATGGAAAAAGAGCTTGCTCTGTCCACTCCACGCATTGACCTGGTATTGCAGTACCTCCAGGAACGGTGCACCCCTTCTTAACCCAGTTTCCAAAAGCAGAACTCAATTCACCTGATTCATATTAGCCCGATTTAATGAATTGGAAGAAAGCATACGTCTTCATATGCACCTCAATTTGGCCCATTCACTTTTCACACTTCCTCCTTTTGTTTTTTATCTTTCACACTTTTGACTTTCTTTATTCATCCAAATAGCAAACTCATCACCACTCAACCTGACCAACTCGGCTATGTCCCCGTGCTGCAGTTCTCTGTCTTATCTAGATCATTTGCAATTGAATGGAATAGATCCCTTTTGGACAAAGTGGATTCACCTGCTGCTGCAGTGACCACAGGTGTGATAACATCTAGAATTGGCATCTGGTGCGATCTCTCCGCTTCCACTCCAAAGAAAGTTACCTGTTTATTCCTATCATGCATTGGTTTTTGGGGTTTTCTTTGAGTAATGATGATCTCTTTAGTAGTCTGTTGGCGCCCTCTCCTGGAGGAATAGTTTGCTTGCTCTTGGACATTCTAAAAGAGAGGTCATGATAGACATTGAGCTTCTGAGCTCAATTGGGGACAGTCATGGGTGATGAATGTTTGCAACCTACTGCGAAGCCTCATACCGCAATATAAGGAACGTCAAATACTAAGAAAGGGCGGCCTATGAAAGAATTACTACTTTCAATAAGTACACTTAAACGGCTAATTGGGAATAGAAAAACTGTAAAAAGCCCTCTGAGAAAGCCCCCCTCTAACCTTTGATAGTAAGCTTTTCTGTAGTCTGCCTGTTGATGTATTTTCCGTTTGAACTGTGCACAACATGAAGAGACGGAACACTGGCGGCTTGTCACAATGCCCCCCGATGACATCACAATAGCGCTGCTGCCTAGAAAACAAGCTGCGCAGAAGAAGTTGTTCTTTGGGTGGGAGGGTGGGCTAGTGGAAGGAGGGGGCAATCTCTTTTTTTCCCGGGTGGTAGGGGGATGACAGGAGAAGGGAAGCGGGTGGTGAGAAAGGTACAGAGGGCAGGGTTTGGGGGCTGGGAAGGAAAGGGAAAAGATTAGGGTTTGGGGATGATGAAAGGGCTTTCTACGGGTAAGGATGGCAAAGGGTGGCAGTGACGGAAAGTCAGGCAACCTGTCCTGTCCGTCTTTTTGTATCGTGAATTGGAAAGACTGCAAGGGGGAGGGGAGTTGCTTGCGCCCTAAAGGAGGAGTTATTCAGATTCATTGCAGTGGGCGGCGGCTGCAAAACGCACCATTCTTCTTGTTTTGGCTCTGCAAAGCAGCCTTTTCAAGGGTTGGCTTGGGTGACAAAATGTCTTGTGTAGGCGTGGGTTTGTCTCCCTCTCGCTCTCTCTCCCTAAGATGTGTCCGGCATAGGCCAGGGTGCCACTCGAGGCCCAAACCAATTCTGGTTATCGCTTCTCGGCCTTTTGGCTAAGAT
Source organism: Anomaloglossus baeobatrachus (assembly GCF_048569485.1). NCBI lineage: Eukaryota > Metazoa > Chordata > Amphibia > Anura > Aromobatidae > Anomaloglossus > Anomaloglossus baeobatrachus. Next base: position 1,846 of record NW_027443448.1, on the reverse strand, counting down.
CAAGTGTAGTATCTGTTCTTATCAGTTTAATATCTGATACGTCCCCTATCTGGGGACCATATATTAAATGGATTTTTAGAACAGGGAGATGGAAAAAGAGCTTGCTCTGTCCACTCCACGCATTGACCTGGTATTGCAGTACCTCCAGGAACGGTGCACCCCTTCTTAACCCAGTTTCCAAAAGCAGAACTCAATTCACCTGATTCATATTAGCCCGATTTAATGAATTGGAAGAAAGCATACGTCTTCATATGCACCTCAATTTGGCCCATTCACTTTTCACACTTCCTCCTTTTGTTTTTTATCTTTCACACTTTTGACTTTCTTTATTCATCCAAATAGCAAACTCATCACCACTCAACCTGACCAACTCGGCTATGTCCCCGTGCTGCAGTTCTCTGTCTTATCTAGATCATTTGCAATTGAATGGAATAGATCCCTTTTGGACAAAGTGGATTCACCTGCTGCTGCAGTGACCACAGGTGTGATAACATCTAGAATTGGCATCTGGTGCGATCTCTCCGCTTCCACTCCAAAGAAAGTTACCTGTTTATTCCTATCATGCATTGGTTTTTGGGGTTTTCTTTGAGTAATGATGATCTCTTTAGTAGTCTGTTGGCGCCCTCTCCTGGAGGAATAGTTTGCTTGCTCTTGGACATTCTAAAAGAGAGGTCATGATAGACATTGAGCTTCTGAGCTCAATTGGGGACAGTCATGGGTGATGAATGTTTGCAACCTACTGCGAAGCCTCATACCGCAATATAAGGAACGTCAAATACTAAGAAAGGGCGGCCTATGAAAGAATTACTACTTTCAATAAGTACACTTAAACGGCTAATTGGGAATAGAAAAACTGTAAAAAGCCCTCTGAGAAAGCCCCCCTCTAACCTTTGATAGTAAGCTTTTCTGTAGTCTGCCTGTTGATGTATTTTCCGTTTGAACTGTGCACAACATGAAGAGACGGAACACTGGCGGCTTGTCACAATGCCCCCCGATGACATCACAATAGCGCTGCTGCCTAGAAAACAAGCTGCGCAGAAGAAGTTGTTCTTTGGGTGGGAGGGTGGGCTAGTGGAAGGAGGGGGCAATCTCTTTTTTTCCCGGGTGGTAGGGGGATGACAGGAGAAGGGAAGCGGGTGGTGAGAAAGGTACAGAGGGCAGGGTTTGGGGGCTGGGAAGGAAAGGGAAAAGATTAGGGTTTGGGGATGATGAAAGGGCTTTCTACGGGTAAGGATGGCAAAGGGTGGCAGTGACGGAAAGTCAGGCAACCTGTCCTGTCCGTCTTTTTGTATCGTGAATTGGAAAGACTGCAAGGGGGAGGGGAGTTGCTTGCGCCCTAAAGGAGGAGTTATTCAGATTCATTGCAGTGGGCGGCGGCTGCAAAACGCACCATTCTTCTTGTTTTGGCTCTGCAAAGCAGCCTTTTCAAGGGTTGGCTTGGGTGACAAAATGTCTTGTGTAGGCGTGGGTTTGTCTCCCTCTCGCTCTCTCTCCCTAAGATGTGTCCGGCATAGGCCAGGGTGCCACTCGAGGCCCAAACCAATTCTGGTTATCGCTTCTCGGCCTTTTGGCTAAGATCAAGTGTAGTATCTGTTCTTATCAGTTTAATATCTGATACGTCCCCTATCTGGGGACCATATATTAAATGGATTTTTAGAACAGGGAGATGGAAAAAGAGCTTGCTCTGTCCACTCCACGCATTGACCTGGTATTGCAGTACCTCCAGGAACGGTGCACCCCTTCTTAACCCAGTTTCCAAAAGCAGAACTCAATTCACCTGATTCATATTAGCCCGATTTAATGAATTGGAAGAAAGCATACGTCTTCATATGCACCTCAATTTGGC
>NW_027443447.1:0-45317 GCF_048569485.1 Anomaloglossus baeobatrachus | reverse complement strand
TCGCCGAACGGACCTCCCGTTCGAGTTCGGTTCGTCGAACGTTCGACGAACCGAACTCGAACTGCATAGGAAACAATGGCAGGCAATCACAAACACAGAAAAACACCTAGAAAACACCCTCAAAGGTGTCCAAAAGGTCACAAACAACTCACAACACATGGGAAAGTGACAAGGACATATACTCATGCGAAAACAAAAGAGCTGGACAAGGAAAAAGAGGAGGACACACAGATATATGAGTATATGCAAGGAAACATCGATTCCATTATTGTGCAACTTGAGCCCTGCTCATTTTAGGCTTCCAATCTTGATAAATTGCCTGAGCTCGCCACGTACGTCTTGGGGATCTTGTCGTGTCCTGCAGCCAGCGTTCTCTCGGAACCTGTCTTCAGTGCTGCTGTGGGTCTGCTGGCAGATAAGCACACGTGTCTGTCCACTGACAATGTGGGCATGGCTCTCAGAGGACTTTTCTTCGCCTGGGTCAGCCAGGGGACGGGAAAGGCACGCGTATTTTTGAGAGTGCTTCATGCAAAGCATCTTTTTCTTTTTCAAAAGGGGGCTCAATCGATGCCAGTCAAGTGGGGTGTGTGTGGCCCAGTGAGTGGCAACGAGGGAGACTGTGGTTGGAGTCCCCTCGCTGTGTTTCTAAAAGAACCAAGATGAACAAGTCATGGCTCTCAGAGGACTTTTCTTCCCCGGGGTCAGCCAGGGGACGGGAAAGGCAGGCGTATTTTTGAGAGTGCTTCATGCAAAGCATCTTTTTCTTTTTCAAAAGGGGGCTCAACCGATGCCAGTCAAGTGGGGTGTGTGTGGCCCAGTGAGTGGCAACGAGGGAGACTGTGGTTGGAGTCCCCTCGCTGTGTTTCTAAAAGAACCAAGATGAACAAGTCATGGCTCTCAGAGGACTTTTCTTCCCCTGGGTCAGCCAGGGGACGGGAAAGGCACGCGTATTTTTGAGAGTGCTTCATGCAAAGCATCTTTTTCTTTTTCAAAAGGGGGCTCAACCGATGCCAGTCAAGTGGGGTGTGTGTGGCCCAGTGAGTGGCAACGAGGGAGACTGTGGTTGGAGTCCCCTCGCTGTGTTTCTAAAAGAACCAAGATGAACAAGTCATGGCTCTCAGAGGACTTTTCTTCCCCGGGGTCAGCCAGGGGACGGGAAAGGCACGCGTATTTTTGAGAGTGCTTCATGCAAAGCATCTTTTTCTTTTTCAAAAGGGGGCTCAACCGATGCCAGTCAAGTGGGGTGTGTGTGGCCCAGTGAGTGGCAACGAGGGAGACTGTGGTTGGAGTCCCCTCGCTGTGTTTCTAAAAGAACCAAGATGAACAAGTCATGGCTCTCAGAGGACTTTTCTTCCCCGGGGTCAGCCAGGGGACGGGAAAGGCACGCGTATTTTTGAGAGTGCTTCATGCAAAGCATCTTTTTCTTTTTCAAAAGGGGGCTCAACCGATGCCAGTCAAGTGGGGTGTGTGTGGCCCAGTGAGTGGCAACGAGGGAGACTGTGGTTGGAGTCCCCTCGCTGTGTTTCTAAAAGAACCAAGATGAACAAGTCATGGCTCTCAGAGGACTTTTCTTCCCCTGGGTCAGCCAGGGGACGGGAAAGGCACGCGTATTTTTGAGAGTGCTTCATGCAAAGCATCTTTTTCTTTTTCAAAAGGGGGCTCAACCGATGCCAGTCAAGTGGGGTGTGTGTGGCCCAGTGAGTGGCAACGAGGGAGACTGTGGTTGGAGTCCCCTCGCTGTGTTTCTAAAAGAACCAAGATGAACAAGTCATGGCTCTCAGAGGACTTTTCTTCCCCGGGGTCAGCCAGGGGACGGGAAAGGCACGCGTATTTTTGAGAGTGCTTCATGCAAAGCATCTTTTTCTTTTTCAAAAGGGGGCTCAACCGATGCCAGTCAAGTGGGGTGTGTGTGGCCCAGTGAGTGGCAACAAGGGAGACTGTGGTTGGAGTCCCCTCGCTGTGTTTCTAAAAGAACCAAGATGAACAAGTCATGGCTCTCAGAGGACTTTTCTTCCCCTGGGTCAGCCAGGGGACGGGAAAGGCACGCGTATTTTTGAGAGTGCTTCATGCAAAGCATCTTTTTCTTTTTCAAAAGGGGGCTCAACCGATGCCAGTCAAGTGGGGTGTGTGTGGCCCAGTGAGTGGCAACGAGGGAGACTGTGGTTGGAGTCCCCTCGCTGTGTTTCTAAAAGAACCAAGATGAACAAGTCATGGCTCTCAGAGGACTTTTCTTCCCCTGGGTCAGCCAGGGGACGGGAAAGGCACGCGTATTTTTGAGAGTGCTTCATGCAAAGCATCTTTTTCTTTTTCAAAAGGGGGCTCAACCGATGCCAGTCAAGTGGGGTGTGTGTGGCCCAGTGAGTGGCAACGAGGGAGACTGTGGTTGGAGTCCCCTCGCTGTGTTTCTAAAAGAACCAAGATGAACAAGTCATGGCTCTCAGAGGACTTTTCTTCCCCGGGGTCAGCCAGGGGACGGGAAAGGCACGCGTATTTTTGAGAGTGCTTCATGCAAAGCATCTTTTTCTTTTTCAAAAGGGGGCTCAACCGATGCCAGTCAAGTGGGGTGTGTGTGGCCCAGTGAGTGGCAACGAGGGAGACTGTGGTTGGAGTCCCCTCGCTGTGTTTCTAAAAGAACCAAGATGAACAAGTCATGGCTCTCAGAGGACTTTTCTTCCCCTGGGTCAGCCAGGGGACGGGAAAGGCACGCGTATTTTTGAGAGTGCTTCATGCAAAGCATCTTTTTCTTTTTCAAAAGGGGGCTCAACCGATGCCAGTCAAGTGGGGTGTGTGTGGCCCAGTGAGTGGCAACGAGGGAGACTGTGGTTGGAGTCCCCTCGCTGTGTTTCTAAAAGAACCAAGATGAACAAGTCATGGCTCTCAGAGGACTTTTCTTCCCCGGGGTCAGCCAGGGGACGGGAAAGGCACGCGTATTTTTGAGAGTGCTTCATGCAAAGCATCTTTTTCTTTTTCAAAAGGGGGCTCAACCGATGCCAGTCAAGTGGGGTGTGTGTGGCCCAGTGAGTGGCAACGAGGGAGACTGTGGTTGGAGTCCCCTCGCTGTGTTTCTAAAAGAACCAAGATGAACAAGTCATGGCTCTCAGAGGACTTTTCTTCCCCTGGGTCAGCCAGGGGACGGGAAAGGCACGCGTATTTTTGAGAGTGCTTCATGCAAAGCATCTTTTTCTTTTTCAAAAGGGGGCTCAACCGATGCCAGTCAAGTGGGGTGTGTGTGGCCCAGTGAGTGGCAACGAGGGAGACTGTGGTTGGAGTCCCCTCGCTGTGTTTCTAAAAGAACCAAGATGAACAAGTCATGGCTCTCAGAGGACTTTTCTTCCCCTGGGTCAGCCAGGGGACGGGAAAGGCACGCGTATTTTTGAGAGTGCTTCATGCAAAGCATCTTTTTCTTTTTCAAAAGGGGGCTCAACCGATGCCAGTCAAGTGGGGTGTGTGTGGCCCAGTGAGTGGCAACGAGGGAGACTGTGGTTGGAGTCCCCTCGCTGTGTTTCTAAAAGAACCAAGATGAACAAGTCATGGCTCTCAGAGGACTTTTCTTCCCCGGGGTCAGCCAGGGGACGGGAAAGGCACGCGTATTTTTGAGAGTGCTTCATGCAAAGCATCTTTTTCTTTTTCAAAAGGGGGCTCAACCGATGCCAGTCAAGTGGGGTGTGTGTGGCCCAGTGAGTGGCAACGAGGGAGACTGTGGTTGGAGTCCCCTCGCTGTGTTTCTAAAAGAACCAAGATGAACAAGTCATGGCTCTCAGAGGACTTTTCTTCCCCGGGGTCAGCCAGGGGACGGGAAAGGCACGCGTATTTTTGAGAGTGCTTCATGCAAAGCATCTTTTTCTTTTTCAAAAGGGGGCTCAACCGATGCCAGTCAAGTGGGGTGTGTGTGGCCCAGTGAGTGGCAACGAGGGAGACTGTGGTTGGAGTCCCCTCGCTGTGTTTCTAAAAGAACCAAGATGAACAAGTCATGGCTCTCAGAGGACTTTTCTTCCCCTGGGTCAGCCAGGGGACGGGAAAGGCACGCGTATTTTTGAGAGTGCTTCATGCAAAGCATCTTTTTCTTTTTCAAAAGGGGGCTCAACCGATGCCAGTCAAGTGGGGTGTGTGTGGCCCAGTGAGTGGCAACGAGGGAGACTGTGGTTGGAGTCCCCTCGCTGTGTTTCTAAAAGAACCAAGATGAACAAGTCATGGCTCTCAGAGGACTTTTCTTCCCCTGGGTCAGCCAGGGGACGGGAAAGGCACGCGTATTTTTGAGAGTGCTTCATGCAAAGCATCTTTTTCTTTTTCAAAAGGGGGCTCAACCGATGCCAGTCAAGTGGGGTGTGTGTGGCCCAGTGAGTGGCAACGAGGGAGACTGTGGTTGGAGTCCCCTCGCTGTGTTTCTAAAAGAACCAAGATGAACAAGTCATGGCTCTCAGAGGACTTTTCTTCCCCTGGGTCAGCCAGGGGACGGGAAAGGCACGCGTATTTTTGAGAGTGCTTCATGCAAAGCATCTTTTTCTTTTTCAAAAGGGGGCTCAACCGATGCCAGTCAAGTGGGGTGTGTGTGGCCCAGTGAGTGGCAACGAGGGAGACTGTGGTTGGAGTCCCCTCGCTGTGTTTCTAAAAGAACCAAGATGAACAAGTCATGGCTCTCAGAGGACTTTTCTTCCCCGGGGTCAGCCAGGGGACGGGAAAGGCACGCGTATTTTTGAGAGTGCTTCATGCAAAGCATCTTTTTCTTTTTCAAAAGGGGGCTCAACCGATGCCAGTCAAGTGGGGTGTGTGTGGCCCAGTGAGTGGCAACGAGGGAGACTGTGGTTGGAGTCCCCTCGCTGTGTTTCTAAAAGAACCAAGATGAACAAGTCATGGCTCTCAGAGGACTTTTCTTCCCCGGGGTCAGCCAGGGGACGGGAAAGGCACGCGTATTTTTGAGAGTGCTTCATGCAAAGCATCTTTTTCTTTTTCAAAAGGGGGCTCAACCGATGCCAGTCAAGTGGGGTGTGTGTGGCCCAGTGAGTGGCAACGAGGGAGACTGTGGTTGGAGTCCCCTCGCTGTGTTTCTAAAAGAACCAAGATGAACAAGTCATGGCTCTCAGAGGACTTTTCTTCCCCTGGGTCAGCCAGGGGACGGGAAAGGCACGCGTATTTTTGAGAGTGCTTCATGCAAAGCATCTTTTTCTTTTTCAAAAGGGGGCTCAACCGATGCCAGTCAAGTGGGGTGTGTGTGGCCCAGTGAGTGGCAACGAGGGAGACTGTGGTTGGAGTCCCCTCGCTGTGTTTCTAAAAGAATCAAGATGAACAAGTCATGGCTCTCAGAGGACTTTTCTTCCCCTGGGTCAGCCAGGGGACGGGAAAGGCACGCGTATTTTTGAGAGTGCTTCATGCAAAGCATCTTTTTCTTTTTCAAAAGGGGGCTCAACCGATGCCAGTCAAGTGGGGTGTGTGTGGCCCAGTGAGTGGCAACGAGGGAGACTGTGGTTGGAGTCCCCTCGCTGTGTTTCTAAAAGAACCAAGATGAACAAGTCATGGCTCTCAGAGGACTTTTCTTCCCCGGGGTCAGCCAGGGGACGGGAAAGGCACGCGTATTTTTGAGAGTGCTTCATGCAAAGCATCTTTTTCTTTTTCAAAAGGGGGCTCAACCGATGCCAGTCAAGTGGGGTGTGTGTGGCCCAGTGAGTGGCAACGAGGGAGACTGTGGTTGGAGTCCCCTCGCTGTGTTTCTAAAAGAACCAAGATGAACAAGTCATGGCTCTCAGAGGACTTTTCTTCCCCTGGGTCAGCCAGGGGACGGGAAAGGCACGCGTATTTTTGAGAGTGCTTCATGCAAAGCATCTTTTTCTTTTTCAAAAGGGGGCTCAACCGATGCCAGTCAAGTGGGGTGTGTGTGGCCCAGTGAGTGGCAACGAGGGAGACTGTGGTTGGAGTCCCCTCGCTGTGTTTCTAAAAGAACCAAGATGAACAAGTCATGGCTCTCAGAGGACTTTTCTTCCCCGGGGTCAGCCAGGGGACGGGAAAGGCACGCGTATTTTTGAGAGTGCTTCATGCAAAGCATCTTTTTCTTTTTCAAAAGGGGGCTCAACCGATGCCAGTCAAGTGGGGTGTGTGTGGCCCAGTGAGTGGCAACGAGGGAGACTGTGGTTGGAGTCCCCTCGCTGTGTTTCTAAAAGAACCAAGATGAACAAGTCATGGCTCTCAGAGGACTTTTCTTCCCCGGGGTCAGCCAGGGGACGGGAAAGGCACGCGTATTTTTGAGAGTGCTTCATGCAAAGCATCTTTTTCTTTTTCAAAAGGGGGCTCAACCGATGCCAGTCAAGTGGGGTGTGTGTGGCCCAGTGAGTGGCAACGAGGGAGACTGTGGTTGGAGTCCCCTCGCTGTGTTTCTAAAAGAACCAAGATGAACAAGTCATGGCTCTCAGAGGACTTTTCTTCCCCTGGGTCAGCCAGGGGACGGGAAAGGCACGCGTATTTTTGAGAGTGCTTCATGCAAAGCATCTTTTTCTTTTTCAAAAGGGGGCTCAACCGATGCCAGTCAAGTGGGGTGTGGGTGGCCCAGTTAGTGGCAACGAGGGAGACTGTGTTTGGAGTCCCCTCGCTGTGTTTCTAAAAGAACCAAGATGAACAAGTCATGGCTCTCAGAGGACATTTCTTCCCCGGGGTCAGCCAGGGGACGGGAAAGGCATGCGTATTTTTGAGAGTGCTTCATGCAAAGCATCTTTTTCTTTTTCAAAAGGGGGCTCAACCGATGCCAGTCAAGTGGGGTGTGTGTGGCCCAGTGAGTGGCAACGAGGGAGACTGTGGTTGGAGTCCCCTCGCTGTGTTTCTAAAAGAACCAAGATGAACAAGTCATGGCTCTCAGAGGACTTTTCTTCCCCGGGGTCAGCCAGGGGACGGGAAAGGCACGCGTATTTTTGAGAGTGCTTCATGCAAAGCATCTTTTTCTTTTTCAAAAGGGGGCTCAACCGATGCCAGTCAAGTGGGGTGTGTGTGGCCCAGTGAGTGGCAACGAGGGAGACTGTGGTTGGAGTCCCCTCGCTGTGTTTCTAAAAGAACCAAGATGAACAAGTCATGGCTCTCAGAGGACTTTTCTTCCCCTGGGTCAGCCAGGGGACGGGAAAGGCACGCGTATTTTTGAGAGTGCTTCATGCAAAGCATCTTTTTCTTTTTCAAAAGGGGGCTCAACCGATGCCAGTCAAGTGGGGTGTGTGTGGCCCAGTTAGTGGCAACGAGGGAGACTGGTTGGAGTCCCCTCGCTGTGTTATACATGCTTTTAGAAGGGCATGACATGGCTTGGAGGTTGACTTTCATAAAATGCAAACTGTTGGCTACCAAAATGCTGCCTTTCCAACAACTGTGGTTATAGGCAATGAGGAACATACTGATGAAGATGAGACGCAGATACCCGATTGGGATGACAACTTAAATATTCGGTCAGGGCAAGAAGAAACTCGGTCTGAGGGGGAGGGGAGTGCAAACACAACAATTGATGATGAAGTTCTAGATCCCACCTACTGTCAACCCACAGTCAGACACTCGAGGAGGTCAATAGAGGCGGTGGAGGAGGATGCAACCGACGTCGAAGTAACCTGGCGCCTTCCTGGACACAGTCGGAGCACTGGTAGCACGTCTACAACTGCATTCTCAGCCACCACTCTGCCTCTGAGCATTATTCGGGGTGGATCAACAGGTCGCATGGCCTCTAAGCCTTGCCTAGCCTGGTCCTTTTTTGACATAAAAAAAGATCGGCCAAATTATGTGATCTGTAACATTTGCCATGGTTATCTTAGTAGAGGTCAAAACCTCAGCAGTTTGACAACTTCTTCCATGAATCGTCACATGAATAAATATCATATGGCCTGGTGGGAAGCTCACCGTGCTGCAATGCGGCCTAGTGGAGCCAACCATCCACCGCCTGCCCCTTCCAGGGCATCCGCGCGCTCGTCATCTTCTAGGACTGTGGGGACAGCTGTCACACCTGTTTTTCCACCCACAACTTCCACCACTGTAACCGCAACAGGCAGTTTGCTTGGTAGGTCGTCAGTTGGTTTGGAAGGGGAAACAAGTGAGTGTGTACAGCTCTCTCAGACATCGATAGCACCAACTTTGGATGAAGGCAACATCATGTCTCCGCCTGCACTTTCCTCCCAAAGCTGCATTTTTCCAGGGACACCCTACTGAACACCGTCTACACACAGCAGCCAGATCTCTGTCCCTCAGATGTGGTCAAATAAAAGGCCACTTCCTTCGACCCATGACAAAGCGAAGAGGTTGACTCTATCCCTCTGTAAGCTGTTGGCTACAGAAATGCTGCCTTTCCGCCTAGTGGACACACAGGATTTTAGAGACCTTATATCTGTCGCTGTGCCCCAGTACCAGATGCCTAGTCGCCACTACTTCTCTAAGAAAGGTGTGCCCGCGCTACACCAACATGTCGCACACAATATCACCGCTTCCTTGAGAAACTCTGTGTGTGAACGGGTGAATTTCACCACCGATACTTGGACCAGTAAGCATGGACAGGGACGTTACATGTCGCTGACTGGGCACTGGGTAACTATGGTGATAGATGGTGAAGGGTCTGCTGCACAAGTCTTGCCGTCCCCACGACTTGTGTGTCAATCCTCTGTCTGTCCAAGTTCCGCCACTGCTTCTGCATCCTCCACCTCATCTGGGTCCTCCACCTCCGCCCCAAGCCTGCCTGGTCAGGCCACCAGCGTTCTCACTGCGCAGAAGGAATCACGCACCCCTCATTACTATGCTGGCAGCAGAGCGCAACGGCATCAGGCGGTCTTTAGCTTGACATGTCTTGGGAATAAGAGTCACACAGCTGAGGAGTTGTGGTCAGCTCTGCGGTCCGAGTTTAATAAATGGTTGTCTCCACTCAACCTGCAGCCTGGTAAGGCCGTGTGCGACAATGCTGCAAACCTGGGTGCGGCCCTTCGCCTGGGCAAGGTGACACACGTGCCTTGTATGGCTCACGTGTTGAACCTTGTTGTCCAGCAATTTTTAACACACTATCCCGGCCTAGATGGCCTTCTGACCAGGGCACGGAAACTGTCTGCAGTGCTCACTTCCGCCGTTCAACCGCCGCAGCTGAGCGACTTGCATCGCTCCAGAAGTCTTTCGGCCTGCCGGTTCATCGCCTGAAATGCGATGTGGCGACACGCTGGAATTCAAGTCTCCACATGTTACAGCGACTGTGGCAGCACCGGCGAGCCCTGGTGCAATACGTCATGATGTATAGCCTGGGCCAACGAGATGCAGAAGTGGGGCAGATCACCCTGATGGAGTGATCTCAGATCAAGGACCTATGCACCGTTCTGCACAGTTTCGACATGGCGACGAATATGTTTAGCGCTGACAATGCCATTATCAGCATGACGATTACAGTCATTTACATGCTGGAGCACACGCTAAACACTATTCGGAGTCAGGGGGTGGGACAACAGGAAGGGGAGGAACTACAGGAGGATTCATATGCGCAAGACACAACAACATCACCAAGGTCCAGACGTTCATCATCACCAACGCGGCAGGCATGGGACCATGGGGGACAACAAGGGCGCATGGTAGCAGGCGAGATGTTGAGGAAGGTGCAGGAGGACATGAAGATAGGGAGGACGAACTGTCCATGGACATGGAAGACTCAGCAGATGAGGGGGACCTTGGTCAAATTTCAGTTGAAAGAGGTTGGGGGTAGATGACAGAGGAAGAAAGAACGTTTAGCACCTCTATGCCACAAACACAGCGTGGACTTGGTCCGCATGGCTGCGCAAGACACATGAGTGCCTTCTTGTTGCACTACCTCCAACATGACCCTCGTATTGTCAAAATTAGAAGTGATGATGACTACTGGCTTGCCACACTATTAGATCCCCGGGACAAGTCCAAATTTTGTGACATAATTCCACCCATAGAAAGGGACGCACGTATGCTGGAGTATCAGCATAAGCTGTTACTCGATCTTAGCTCGGCTTTTACACCAAACAACCGTGCAGGTGAAGGGAGTGATTCTCCCAGTTGTAACTTGACAAACATGGGACGGCATCGTCATCTTCAACAGTCTACCCGTACCAGTAGGACCGTATCTGGTGCTGGTAACAGCAATTTTATGGAATCTTTTCATAATTTTTTTAGACCCTCCTTTGCAAGGCCACCAGAGACAACAAGTCTGACACATAGTCAACGGATGGAGAGGATGATACAGGAGTATCTCCAAATGAACATCGATGCAATGACTTTGCAAATGGAGCCTTGCTCCTTTTGGGCTTCAAATCTAGAAAAATTGACAGAGCTCTCCAGTTACGCCTTGGATATTTTGTCGTGTGCAGCTGCCAGCGTTGTCTCTGAACGTGTCTTCAGTGCTGCTGGGTGTGTGCTGACAGATAAGCGCACGCGTCTGTCCAGTGACAATGTGGACAGACTGACGTTCATCAAAATGAACAAGTCATGGATCCAGAAGGAATTTACTACCCCTGTGTCATCCTGGGGAGAGTAAATGCTTGTGGATTTGGAATGTGCTTGATGCAAATCAAAACATCCTGTTTGCAACTAGGGCACAAGTGCTGCCACTGATGGGGTGTCTGTGTGCCCAATGTTGGGAAAAAAGGTAGACTCCGCTTGGAGTAACCCTTGCTTGCTGTGTTTTTTAAAAATGATACAAGATGAACAGATCTGAAGGCAAGATGAAGGCAACATCATGTCTCCGCCTGCACTTTTCTCACAAACCTGCATTTTTCCAGGGACACCCTACTCAACACCGTCTACAGACAGCAGCCAGATCTCTGTCCCTCAGATGTGGTCAAATAAAAGGCCACTTACTGCGACCCATGACAAAGCTAAGTGGTTGACTCTATCCCTCTGTAAGCTGTTGGCTACCGAAATGCTGCCTTTACGCGTAGTGGACACACAGGATTTTACGGACCTTATGTCTGTCGCTGTGCCCCAGTACCACATGCCCAATCACCACTGCTTCTCCAAGAAAAGCATGCCCGCGCTACACCAGCATGTCGCACACAACATCACCACTTCCTTGAGAAAATCTGTGTGCGACAGGGTGCATTTCAACACAGATACTTGGACCAGTAAGCATAGACAGGGTCATTACATGTCACTGACTGGGCACTGGCAAACTATGGTGAGAGATGGAGAAGGGTCTGCTGTACAAGTCTTGCCATCCCCACGAGTTGTTTCAATCCTTGTTCTGTATGTAGAAGTTAATACACTGCTTCTGCCTCTTCAACCTCGTGTGGGTCCTCTACCTTGGCGCAAACCCTGTGTGGTCAGGCCACCCTTCCTTGCAACTGCGCACAAGGACTACCACACACCTCCTTACTATGCTGGCAGCAGAGCTCAATGCCATCAGGCGGTCAAAGCTTTACTTTGAAATGTATGGGAAATGTGAGTCACACCGCTATTACAGAGAATAGTAGTCAGGCAGGGTCAAAACATTAATTGAGGAACAGGAACAGAATGGGACGGCCAGGAAAGAATCAGAAAACAAACAGAGGTGAAATGCGTATCGGCCAACAAGGTACATAAACAGCAAGCAGGAAAAGTAGTCAGGTAACAAGCACACAAAATCATAAAACTGAACTGGGGGTAAAATTAACCAGAGGTTCATAGCATAACCTGCGTCCACCTGCGCCGCTGGCATCGACTACTCTCCCATCATCAGCACTATTCATGAAAGGAACACGTTGTCACCTGGCGACCGGAGTACAAATTGACGGAGCGGACTCCGTTGGTGACTTAACAGCCGTGTGCGGCAATGATGCAAACCTGGCTGCGGGCCATCCTCAGGGCAATGTGACACACGTGCCTTTTAGGGCTCACGTGTTGAACCGAATTCGCCAGCAATTTTTAAAACACCATCACGGCCTACATGGCCTTGTGCAGTGGGCACGCTCGCTATGTGCTCACTTCCATCGTGCGCACACAGCAGCTCAACAACTTTCATCACTCCGGAAGTCTTAGGGTCTGGCAGTTAAACGCCGTAAATGCGATGCTTCGACACGCAGGAATTGGAATCTGCACATGTTGCAGCGTGTGTGGCAGCACCGCAGAGCCCTGCTGAAATACGGTAAGACATATAGCCTGGGATAACTTGATCCAGAGGTGGTGCAGATCACGCTGCTGGAGTGGTGTCAGATCAAGGACCTATGCACCCTGCTACACAGTTTTGAAATGTCGACGAAGATGTTTAGCACTGGCAATGTCATTCTCAGCGTGACAATTCTGGTCATCTACATGATGGAGCACACTGTAATTATTATTCTGAGTCAGGTGTTGGGACAAGAGGAAGGGGAGGAAGTACAGGAGGAGTCATATGCGGAAGGGATAACAAGATCTACGAGGTCCAGATGGTCAGCGGCACCTATGCGGCATTCATGGTGAGGGAGAGGGATTAACAAGGGCGCATAGTATCAGCAAAAAGTGTTGATGAAAGTGCAGGAGCCCATGAAGAAATGGAGGACGAACTGGCGATGGGCATGGAAGACTCAGCAGATGAGTGAGAGCTTGCTCACATTTCGGTTGTGCGAGGTTGTGGGTAGAGGGCAGAGGAAGGATGCACGATTCTCACCTCTCTGCCACCAACACACCAAGGACTTGGTCCTCCTGGATGCACAAGACACATGAGCGCCTTCTTGCTGCACTACCTACATGACCCTCGGATTGTATGAATTTGAACTAATCCTGAATACTGGGTTGCCACACTGTTAGATCCCCGGTACAAGACAAAATTTGGCGAACTAATTCCTGCCATAGAAATAGACGCACGTATACAGGAGTATCTGCAGAATGTGGTACGCAATCTTAGATCTACTTGTCCACTAAACACCAGTGCTGCACAGAGTGAATCTCAACGCTTTGTCATGGATAGGAGGAAATGGTCTTTTACTTGTCCACATCGGAGGGACCGAGGGATGGCTGCTGTGCTGAGATGGCGTTGAGTACGGTGTCCCTGCACAGTTGCACTTTTGGTCATATCCCAAAATGAGTTGAAAAAGGACAGATGCTGTTGGAAAGGGGAACAGGTGTGTTGGAAAGGGGAAAAAAGTTTTGGTCCGTGGATTTGGTGGTTAAGCAACTGTAACATTTGCTGAAGAAACAACATCTGTTACAGTGGGACTGGCAGATTTGGATAAAGTGGTATATAATCTGTGACCGCTATATAACGAAAATTAATAAGAAAAGAAAGAGAAAGGTATATATCCCCATCAGCAGTCAGTG
This sequence comes from Anomaloglossus baeobatrachus, assembly GCF_048569485.1. NCBI lineage: Eukaryota > Metazoa > Chordata > Amphibia > Anura > Aromobatidae > Anomaloglossus > Anomaloglossus baeobatrachus. Next base: position 32,102 of record NW_027443447.1, on the reverse strand, counting down.
TCCACCGTGCTCCCAGTTGGAAAAGGAGAGGTTGGCAACTTGAAGGTTTGGTGGAGGATACAGAGCTGTGTGGCTATGAAACTAATAGTAGCCTGAACCGAGTTAGACGCCATTCGGATCTGGAGACTGTGAGCCCTGTTAGCGTCACAGGGTCCACATGCCCACCCAGCCCAGGAACTCCCTGTTAACAACACAGGGGCCATTGAGTACGCTGACCGTGTGCGTAGGGGCCACACCTGTGGACAGCAGGCGCATCAGCAGCAGCAGGCCTGTTAATGCCACTTGGCTGCACAAGCAGGACTGTTAGGACAGGAGCTGGTCTTAACCGTTCTGCGTTACCAACTGTGGTGGTGGCCTGCATCCACCACCCGATCCCTGCCTACCTCTGGCCTAAAGCCGCAATGGGTTCAACACATGGAGGTGTGCTCTTTCGGAGCATAATAGAAGACTGCGCACCTCCTTGTTGGCTCCAGCCCCTTTTATAACCTGGGTCCGCCCCAAACCAGGGTGAACCACAATGCACCTCCTGGAGACAAAAGTAGAGTGACACGTCATGAGTGGCATAACTAGAGTCCTATTTGGAAACGCAACTTCAATGATGACCTCATGGCTGCCATGACCCAAACACCTCACCAGTCATCGTCTGAGCATCAATAATGCGGTGACAAGTCATAGGTGTGGGCCTCTGCAAGCCATTTGGGAGGACACCTGATGCCCTGTGGTCTATATGGGACCCCCACATCAGGGCCAGGGCCAAAGAGTTCATTACCGGACCATGAACCACGAACCGCGCTCAACTCTATTAATAAGGTGGCATTAAGATAAATGAAATATATCTTCTCGGTCTTCTCGTTTTCTTGCTGAGTTGTGCCAATGGACAGAGTTTTTCTAGACATTTGCTATTGGAAACTCAGGGAACCAAAGCTCCTGGATAGAGTTGAGCGCGGTTCGTGGTTCGTGGTTCTCCAGTTCTAGGCTCGAGTGATTTTGGGGCATGTTCTAGATCGAACTAGAACTCGAGCTTTTTGCAAAAGCTCGATAGTTCTAGAAACGTTCGAGAACGGTTCTAGCAGCCAAAAAACAGCTAAATCATAGCTTGGTTTCTGCTGTAATAGTGTAAGTCACTCTGTGAATCAAACTATTAGCACATTTCAGTGTATAGTGTGCGTGAACAGCGCCTTCAGATCACTGCTGCTTCTATAATGGCGTCACTGTCGCAGCTCCGTCCTCCTGAGTCCTATAGCCGATACAGCTGTATGCGCTGCATACACAGCGTTAGACAGCATAGGGAGAGCACTTTATAGCAGTCCTTTTAAGGGCTCAAACCGGCAGGGTCAGAGAGCCATAGGTGACAGGTCCTGCAAACAGCAACAGCATCTGTGTAGCCAAGGTCAGGGATTTCCTCCCTGCATTTCACCATTAGGAGGAAATAGAAAGGCAGGCTTCCATTCCTCTACCAATTTGGGATGTATTCCATCTGTCTAGATTTTGGCGGTTGGTGACTGTTCACATTGAGTCATCAGGCTTTGTCCACAGGCTATATACTTCATGCAGCATTTGCTTGGACCTGTCCCGCCCACAGCCATGACTCAGTCATGGGTACGGGATTGAAATAGACCAGGTGAGTGCTGCTGAGAGCAGTTCTACTATTCATATGTGAGGCCGTATGGCACATTTTATAAAAATATTTTAGTGTAGGACTGCCTCTAATGAGATTTGCCGTGACGTGGCGAGGCAGCTCAAGAAATTGCAATTTTTTGCCAAAAATCTCAAAAATTTTTTTATAATAAGTACAGTTTGGAATGTTTAGTGCTGAAGTGCACATTTGGTGCTGGCTTTTTGTTTTTTCTTCATTGAATTGGTCGGTGGGTGACCTCCACCTTGCTATGCACCCCAATTTGGGATGTATTCCATCTGTCTAGATTTTGGCGGTTGGTGACTGTTCACATTGAGTCATCAGGCTTTGTCCACAGGCTATATACTTCATGCAGCATTTGCTTGGACCTGTCCCGCCCACAGCCATGACTCAGTCATGGGTACGGGATTGAAATAGACCAGGTGAGTGCTGCTGAGAGCAGTTCTACTATTCATATGTGAGGCCGTATGGCACATTTTATAAAAATATTTTAGTGTAGGACTGCCTCTAATGAGATTTGCCGTGACGTGGCGAGGCAGCTCAAGAAATTGCAATTTTTTGCCAAAAATCTCAAAAAAAAATTTTTTATAATAAGTACAGTTTGGAATGTTTAGTGCTGAAGTGCACATTTGGTGCTGGCTTTTTGTTTTTTCTTCATTGAATTGGTCGGTGGGTGACCTCCACCTTGCTATGCACCCCAATTTGGGATGTATTCCATCTGTCTAGATTTTGGCGGTTGGTGACTGTTCACATTGAGTCATCAGGCTTTGTCCACAGGCTATATACTTCATGCAGCATTTGCTTGGACCTGTCCCGCCCACAGCCATGACTCAGTCATGGGTACGGGATTGAAATAGACCAGGTGAGTGCTGCTGAGAGCAGTTCTACTATTCATATGTGAGGCCGTATGGCACATTTTATAAAAATATTTTAGTGTAGGACTGCCTCTAATGAGATTTGCCGTGACGTGGCGAGGCAGCTCAAGAAATTGCAATTTTTTGCCAAAAATCTCAAAAATTTTTTTATAATAAGTACAGTTTGGAATGTTTAGTGCTGAAGTGCACATTTGGTGCTGGCTTTTTGTTTTTTCTTCATTGAATTGGTCGGTGGGTGACCTCCACCTTGCTATGCACCCCAATTTGGGATGTATTCCATCTGTCTAGATTTTGGCGGTTGGTGACTGTTCACATTGAGTCATCAGGCTTTGTCCACAGGCTATATACTTCATGCAGCATTTGCTTGGACCTGTCCCGCCCACAGCCATGACTCAGTCATGGGTACGGGATTGAAATAGACCAGGTGAGTGCTGCTGAGAGCAGTTCTACTATTCATATGTGAGGCCGTATGGCACATTTTATAAAAATATTTTAGTGTAGGACTGCCTCTAATGAGATTTGCCGTGACGTGGCGAGGCAGCTCAAGAAATTGCAATTTTTTGCCAAAAATCTCAAAAATTTTTTTATAATAAGTACAGTTTGGAATGTTTAGTGCTGAAGTGCACATTTGGTGCTGGCTTTTTGTTTTTTCTTCATTGAATTGGTCGGTGGGTGACCTCCACCTTGCTATGCACCCCAATTTGGGATGTATTCCATCTGTCTAGATTTTGGCGGTTGGTGACTGTTCACATTGAGTCATCAGGCTTTGTCCACAGGCTATATACTTCATGCAGCATTTGCTTGGACCTGTCCCGCCCACAGCCATGACTCAGTCATGGGTACGGGATTGAAATAGACCAGGTGAGTGCTGCTGAGAGCAGTTCTACTATTCATATGTGAGGCCGTATGGCACATTTTATAAAAATATTTTAGTGTAGGACTGCCTCTAATGAGATTTGCCGTGACGTGGCGAGGCAGCTCAAGAAATTGCAATTTTTTGCCAAAAATCTCAAAAATTTTTTTATAATAAGTACAGTTTGGAATGTTTAGTGCTGAAGTGCACATTTGGTGCTGGCTTTTTGTTTTTTCTTCATTGAATTGGTCGGTGGGTGACCTCCACCTTGCTATGCACCCCAATTTGGGATGTATTCCATCTGTCTAGATTTTGGCGGTTGGTGACTGTTCACATTGAGTCATCAGGCTTTGTCCACAGGCTATATACTTCATGCAGCATTTGCTTGGACCTGTCCCGCCCACAGCCATGACTCAGTCATGGGTACGGGATTGAAATAGACCAGGTGAGTGCTGCTGAGAGCAGTTCTACTATTCATATGTGAGGCCGTATGGCACATTTTATAAAAATATTTTAGTGTAGGACTGCCTCTAATGAGATTTGCCGTGACGTGGCGAGGCAGCTCAAGAAATTGCAATTTTTTGCCAAAAATCTCAAAAATTTTTTTATAATAAGTACAGTTTGGAATGTTTAGTGCTGAAGTGCACATTTGGTGCTGGCTTTTTGTTTTTTCTTCATTGAATTGGTCGGTGGGTGACCTCCACCTTGCTATGCACCCCAATTTGGGATGTATTCCATCTGTCTAGATTTTGGCGGTTGGTGACTGTTCACATTGAGTCATCAGGCTTTGTCCACAGGCTATATACTTCATGCAGCATTTGCTTGGACCTGTCCCGCCCACAGCCATGACTCAGTCATGGGTACGGGATTGAAATAGACCAGGTGAGTGCTGCTGAGAGCAGTTCTACTATTCATATGTGAGGCCGTATGGCACATTTTATAAAAATATTTTAGTGTAGGACTGCCTCTAATGAGATTTGCCGTGACGTGGCGAGGCAGCTCAAGAAATTGCAATTTTTTGCCAAAAATCTCAAAAATTTTTTTATAATAAGTACAGTTTGGAATGTTTAGTGCTGAAGTGCACATTTGGTGCTGGCTTTTTGTTTTTTCTGTTTTTACTCAGTGTACCTAGTGGCATCCTATACGTGGCTATTGGACTTTGCTATAGTCCCACTAGTGCCAAGACATTTGCAGAGCGCATCTGCCTGCGTTGCACACTCCAACTAATTTTAACTTAGCCATTATACTAGCAAACACTCAGTGTACCTAGTGGCATCCTATACGTGGCTATTGGACTTTGCTATAGTCCCACTAGTGCCAAGACATTTGCAGAGCGCATCTGCCTGCGTTGCACACTCCAACTAATTATAAGTAAGCCATTATACTAGCAAACACTCAGTGTACCTAGTGGCATCCTATCTGTGGCTATTGGACTTTGCTATAGTCCCACTAGTGCAAAGACATTTGCAGAGCACGTCTGCCTGCATTGCACACTCCAACTTTTTTAAACTAAGCAATTTTACTAGCAAACACTCAGTGTACCTAGTGGCATCCTATACGTGGCTATTGGACTTTGCTATAGTCCCACTAGTGCCAAGACATTTGCAGAGCGCATCTGCCTGCGTTGCACACTCCAACTAATTATAAGTAAGCCATTATACTAGCAAACACTCAGTGTACCTAGTGGCATCCTATCTGTGGCTATTGGACTTTGCTATAGTCCCACTAGTGCAAAGACATTTGCAGAGCACGTCTGCCTGCATTGCACACTCCAACTTTTTTAAACTAAGCAATTTTACTAGCAAACACTCAGTGTACCTAGTGGCATCCTATACGTGGCTATTGGACTTTGCTATAGTCCCACTAGTGCCAAGACATTTGCAGAGCGCATCTGCCTGCGTTGCACACTCCAACTAATTATAAGTAAGCCATTATACTAGCAAACACTCAGTGTACCTAGTGGCATCCTATCTGTGGCTATTGGACTTTGCTATAGTCCCACTAGTGCCAAGACATTTGCAGAGCGCATCTGCCTGCGTTGCACACTCCAACCAATTATAAGTAAGCCATTATACTAGCAAACAGTCAGTGTACCTAGTGGCATCCTATACGTGGCTATTGGACCTTGCTATAGTCCCACTAGTGCCAAGACATTTGCAGAGCGCATCTGCCTGCGTTGCACACTCCAACTAATTATAAGTAAGCCATTATACTAGCAAACACTCAGTGTACCTAGTGGCATCCTATACGTGGCTATTGGACCTTGCTATAGTCCCACTAGTGCCAAGACATTTGCAGAGCGCATCTGCCTGCGTTGCACACTCCAACTAATTATAAGTAAGCCATTATACTAGCAAACACTCAGTGTACCTAGTGGCATCCTATCTGTGGCTATTGGACTTTGCTATAGTCCCACTAGTGCCAAGACATTTGCAGAGCGCATCTGCCTGCGTTGCACACTCCAACTAATTATAAGTAAGCCATTATACTAGCAAACACTCAGTGTACCTAGTGGCATCCTATACGTGGCTATTGGACCTTGCTATAGTCCCACTAGTGCCAAGACATTTGCAGAGCGCATCTGCCTGCGTTGCACACTCCAACTAATTATAAGTAAGCCATTATACTAGCAAACACTCAGTGTACCTAGTGGCATCCTATACGTGGCTATTGGACCTTGCTATAGTCCCACTAGTGCCAAGACATTTGCAGAGCGCATCTGCCTGCGTTGCACACTCCAACTAATTATAAGTAAGCCATTATACTAGCAAAAACTCAGTGTACCTAGTGGCATCCTATCTGTGGCTATTGGACTTTGCTATAGTCCCACTAGTGCAAAGACATTTGCAGAGCACGTCTGCCTGCATTGCACACTCCAACTTTTTTAAACTAAGCAATTTTACTAGCAAACACTCAGTGTACCTAGTGGCATCCTATACGTGGCTATTGGACTTTGCTATAGTCCCACTAGTGCCAAGACATTTGCAGAGCGCATCTGCCTGCGTTGCACACTCCAACTAATTTTAACTTAGCCATTATACTAGCAAACACTCAGTGTACCTAGTGGCATCCTATACGTGGCTATTGGACTTTGCTATAGTCCCACTAGTGCCAAGACATTTGCAGAGCGCATCTGCCTGCGTTGCACACTCCAACTAATTATAAGTAAGCCATTATACTAGCAAACACTCAGTGTACCTAGTGGCATCCTATACGTGGCTATTGGACCTTGCTATAGTCCCACTAGTGCCAAGACATTTGCAGAGCGCATCTGCCTGCGTTGCACACTCCAACTAATTATAAGTAAGCCATTATACTAGCAAACACTCAGTGTACCTAGTGGCATCCTATACGTGGCTATTGGACTTTGCTATAGTCCCACTAGTGCCAAGACATTTGCAGAGCGCATCTGCCTGCGTTGCACACTCCAACTAATTATAAGTAAGCCATTATACTAGCAAACACTCAGTGTACCTAGTGGCATCCTATACCTGGCTATTGGACTTTGCTATAGTCCCACTAGTGCCAAGACATTTGCAGAGCGCATCTGCCTGCGTTGCACACTCCAACTAATTATAAGTAAGCCATTATACTAGCAAACACTCAGTGTACCTAGTGGCATCCTATACGTGGCTATTGGACTTTGCTATAGTCCCACTAGTGCCAAGACATTTGCAGAGCGCATCTGCCTGCGTTGCACACTCCAACTAATTTTAACTTAGCCATTATACTAGCAAACACTCAGTGTACCTAGTGGCATCCTATACGTGGCTATTGGACTTTGCTATAGTCCCACTAGTGCCAAGACATTTGCAGAGCGCATCTGCCTGCGTTGCACACTCCAACTTATTATAAGTAAGCCATTATACTAGCAAACACTCAGTGTACCTAGTGGCATCCTATACGTGGCTATTGGACTTTGCTATAGTCCCACTAGTGCCAAGACATTTGCAGAGCGCATCTGCCTGCGTTGCACACTCCAACTAATTTTAACTTAGCCATTATACTAGCAAACACTCAGTGTACCTAGTGGCATCCTATACGTGGCTATTGGACTTTGCTATAGTCCCACTAGTGCCAAGACATTTGCAGAGCGCATCTGCCTGCGTTGCACACTCCAACTCATTATAACTAAGTTGCATTGTCAGGGATATTTATTCTTTATTATTCTGCTGTTAATAAAGCTAGACCACCACTGCAATCTTCACCACCTCTCAATTTTTTCTACCACATTTTCAGTCCACAATCTTGTCGCAATCAACATGAGTGGCAAAATGACAGATGCTGGTGGAAAGGGGAAGAGGCGTGGTGGAAAAGGCAAAAAAGGTTTTGTCTGTGGGGAAAGTGGCAAAGCTCCATTATCATCTGCTGAAGATAGACCATCTACCAGCAAAAGTAAGATGTCTACTACTTACCGTGGACAATCCGATGTGCTCCCTTTTTTACGGACACGAACAACAGGAAGAAAGGTAGATGATGGGCAAAAAAGGAAAATGCTTGAATGGATCTCAAGTGGTCCAACAAGTGCCCTCTCAGCCACTTCAAGTACCGCATCCAAAAAACACCAGTCCTCTGAGTTGTCATCCCAATCACACTTGATTTCTCCCAGCTCTGAAGTCTCCATCAGCCCTGCACAGTATGGTGGAACTGAGATGGCTGAGTCTGCAGAGCTGTTCAGTCACACTATAGCCTGGGAATCAGAGGTCTGCTCCCAAGCTACAGTGAGTACAGAACAGGAAATGGTCTGCAGTGATGCCCAGAACCTTTGTGACTCTGATTCAGGCCGTGAGGACCAAGTTTCTGAGCATAATGTTGACCCTTTGTCACAAACTGTAACACCTGTGGTTATAGACAATGAGGAACATACTGATGAAGATGAGACGCAGATACCCGATTGGGATGACAACTTAAATATTCGGTCAGGGCAAGAAGAGGCTCGGTCTGAGGGGGAGGGGAGTGCAAACACAACAATTGATGATGAAGTTCTAGATCCCACCTACTGTCAACCCCCAGTCAGGCACTCGAGGAGGTCAACAGAGGCGGTGGAGGAGGATGCAACCGACGACGAAGTTACCTTGCGCCTTCCTGGACAGAGTCGGAGCACTGGTAGCACGTCTACAACTGCATCCTCAGCCACCACTCTGCCTATGAGCATTATTCGGGGTGGATCAACAGGTCGCATGGCCTCTAAGCCTTGCCTAGCCTGGTCCTTTTTTGACATAGAAAAAGATCGCCCAAATCATGTGATATGTAAAATTTGTCATGATTCTCTTAGTAGAGGTCAAAACCTCAGCAGTTTGACAACTTCTTCCATGAATCGTCACATGAATAAATATCATAGGTCCCGGTGGGAAGCTCACTGTGCTGCAATGCTGCAAGAGCGAACCATCCACCGCCCGCACCTTCCAGTGCATCCGCGCGCTCTTCATCTTCTAGGACTGTGGGGACAGCTGTCACACCTGTTTTTCCACGCCAAACTTCCACCACTGTAACCGCAACAGGCAGTTTGCTTGTAAGGTCGTCAGTTGGTTTGGAAGGGGAAACAAGTGAGTGTGTACAGCTCTCTCAGACATCGATAGCACCAACGTTGGATGAAGGCAACATCATGTCTCCGCCTGCACTTTCCTCACAAACCTGCATTTTTCCAGGGACACCCTACTCAACACCGTCTACACACAGCAGCCAGATCTCTGTCCCTCAGATGTGGTCAAATAAAAGGCCACTTCCTCCGACCCATGACAAAGCTAAGAGGTTGACTCTATCCCTCTGTAAGCTGTTGGCTACCGAAATGCTGCCTTTCCGCCTAGTGGACACACAGGATTTTAGAGACCTTATGTCTGTCGCTGTGCCCCAGTACCAGATGCCTAGTCGCCACTACTTCTCTAAGAAAGGTGTGCCCGCGCTACACCAGCATGTCGCACACAACATCACCACTTCCTTGAGAAACTCTGTGTGTGAACGGGTGCATTTCACCACCGATACTTGGACCAGTAAGCATGGACAGGGACGTTACATGTCGCTGACTGGGCACTGGGTAACTATGGTGATAGATGGTGAAGGGTCTGCTGCACAAGTCTTGCCGTCCCCACGACTTGTGTGTCAATCCTCTGTCTGTCCAAGTTCCGCCACAGCTTCTGCATCCTCCACCTCATCTGGGTCCTCCACCTCCGCCCCAAGCCTGCCTGGTCAGGCCACCAGCGTTCTCACTGCGCAGAAGGAATCACGCACAAGTGGGCGGGGCCTGTTCTTCGTGTTTCCTAAGCTAGGAGTCAGGTCTCCTTGTGTCTCTGTGATATACTTACCTATCTCTCTTCTAGAGCCGCTCCTGCCTCGCCATCCGGTCCTGCCGATTCCCGAACCCCGAACGCTGACTATCTGCCATCCCGTCAGTCCGTACCATCTCTGATCCCTGTGGTGACCCGTCCTCTCGCTCCATCGGTTCCGGACTGTTGATGTGACGATTCATGGAAGAAGTTGTCAAACTGCTGAGGTTTTGACCTCTACTAAGAGAATCATGACAAATTTTACATATCACATGATTTGGGCGATCTTTTTCTATGTCAAAAAAGGACCAGGCTAGGCAAGGCTTAGAGGCCATGCGACCTGTTGATCCACCCCGAATAATGCTCATAGGCAGAGTGGTGGCTGAGGATGCAGTTGTAGACGTGCTACCAGTGCTCCGACTCTGTCCAGGAAGGCGCAAGGTAACTTCGTCGTCGGTTGCATCCTCCTCCACCGCCTCTGTTGACCTCCTCAAGTGCCTGAATGGGGAATGACAGTAGGTGGGATCTAGAACTCCATCATCAATTGTTGTGTTTGCACTCCCCTCCCCCTCAGACCGAGCCTCTTCTTGCCCTGACCGAATATTTAAGTTGTCATCCCAATCGGGTATCTGCGTCTCATCTTCATCAGTATGTTCCTCATTGTCTATAACCACAGGTGTTACAGTTTGTGACAAAGGGTCAACATTATGCTCAGAAACTTGGTCCTCACGGCCTGAATCAGAGTCACAAAGGTTCTGGGCATCACTGCAGACCATTTCCTGTTCTGTACTCACTGTAGCTTGGGAGCAGACCTCTGATTCCCAGGCTATAGTGTGAATGAACAGCTCTGCAGACTCAGCCATCTCAGTTCCACCATACTGTGCAGGGCTGATGGAGACTTCAGAGCTGGGAGAAATCAAGTGTGATTGGGATGACAACTCAGAGGACTGGTGTTTTTTGGATGCGGTACTTGAAGTGGCTGAGAGGGCATTTGTTGGACCACTTGAGATCCATTCAAGCATTTTCCTTTTTTGCCCATCATCTACCTTTCTTCCTGTTGTTCGTGTCCGTAAAAAAGGGAGCACATCGGATTGTCCACGGTAAGTAGTAGACATCTTACTTTTGCTGGTAGATGGTCTATCTTCAGCAGATGATAATGGAGCTTTGCCACTTTCCCCACAGACAAAACCTTTTTTGCCTTTTCCACCACGCCTCTTCCCCTTTCCACCAGCATCTGTCATTTTGCCACTCATGTTGATTGCGACAAGATTGTGGACTGAAAATGTGGTAGTAAAAATTGAGAGGTGGTGAAGATTGCAGTGGTGGTCTAGCTTTATTAACAGCAGAATAATAAAGAATAAATATCCCTGACAATGCAACTTAGTTATAATGAGTTGGAGTGTGCAACGCAGGCAGATGCGCTCTGCAAATGTCTTGGCACTAGTGGGACTATAGCAAAGTCCAATAGCCACGTATAGGATGCCACTAGGTACACTGAGTGTTTGCTAGTATAATGGCTAAGTTAAAATTAGTTGGAGTGTGCAACGCAGGCAGATGCGCTCTGCAAATGTCTTGGCACTAGTGGGACTATAGCAAAGTCCAATAGCCACGTATAGGATGCCACTAGGTACACTGAGTGTTTGCTAGTATAATGGCTTACTTATAATTAGTTGGAGTGTGCAACGCAGGCAGATGCGCTCTGCAAATGTCTTGGCACTAGTGGGACTATAGCAAAGTCCAATAGCCACGTATAGGATGCCACTAGGTACACTGAGTGTTTGCTAGTATAATGGCTAAGTTAAAATTAGTTGGAGTGTGCAACGCAGGCAGATGCGCTCTGCAAATGTCTTGGCACTAGTGGGACTATAGCAAAGTCCAATAGCCACGTATAGGATGCCACTAGGTACACTGAGTGTTTGCTAGTATAATGGCTTACTTATAATTAGTTGGAGTGTGCAACGCAGGCAGATGCGCTCTGCAAATGTCTTGGCACTAGTGGGACTATAGCAAAGTCCAATAGCCACGTATAGGATGCCACTAGGTACACTGAGTGTTTGCTAGTATAATGGCTTACTTATAATTAGTTGGAGTGTGCAACGCAGGCAGATGCGCTCTGCAAATGTCTTGGCACTAGTGGGACTATAGCAAAGTCCAATAGCCACAGATAGGATGCCACTAGGTACACTGAGTGTTTGCTAGTATAATGGCTTACTTATAATTAGTTGGAGTGTGCAACGCAGGCAGATGCACTCTGCAAATGTCTTGGCACTAGTGGAACTATAGCAAGGTCCAATAGCCACGTATAGGATGCCACTAGGTACACTGAGTGTTTGCTAGTATAATGGCTTACTTATAATTAGTTGGAGTGTGCAACGCAGGCAGATGCGCTCTGCAAATGTCTTGGCACTAGTGGGACTATAGCAAAGTCCAATAGCCACGTATAGGATGCCACTAGGTACACTGAGTGTTTGCTAGTATAATGGCTTACTTATAATTAGTTGGAGTGTGCAACGCAGGCAGATGCGCTCTGCAAATGTCTTGGCACTAGTGGGACTATAGCAAGGTCCAATAGCCACGTATAGGATGCCACTAGGTACACTGAGTGTTTGCTAGTATAATGGCTTACTTATAATTAGTTGGAGTGTGCAACGCAGGCAGATGCGCTCTGCAAATGTCTTGGCACTAGTGGGACTATAGCAAAGTCCAATAGCCACGTATAGGATGCCACTAGGTACACTGAGTGGTTGCTAGTATAATGGCTAAGTTAAAATTAGTTGGAGTGTGCAACGCAGGCAGATGCGCTCTGCAAATGTCTTGGCACTAGTGGGACTATAGCAAAGTCCAATAGCCACGTATAGGATGCCACTAGGTACACTGAGTGTTTGCTAGTAAAATTGCTTAGTTTAAAAAAGTTGGAGTGTGCAATGCAGGCAGACGTGCTCTGCAAATGTCTTTGCACTAGTGGGACTATAGCAAAGTCCAATAGCCACAGATAGGATGCCACTAGGTACACTGAGTTTTTGCTAGTATAATGGCTTACTTATAATTAGTTGGAGTGTGCAACGCAGGCAGATGCGCTCTGCAAATGTCTTGGCACTAGTGGGACTATAGCAAGGTCCAATAGCCACGTATAGGATGCCACTAGGTACACTGAGTGTTTGCTAGTATAATGGCTTACTTATAATTAGTTGGAGTGTGCAACGCAGGCAGATGCGCTCTGCAAATGTCTTGGCACTAGTGGGACTATAGCAAGGTCCAATAGCCACGTATAGGATGCCACTAGGTACACTGAGTGTTTGCTAGTATAATGGCTAAGTTAAAATTAGTTGGAGTGTGCAACGCAGGCAGATGCGCTCTGCAAATGTCTTGGCACTAGTGGGACTATAGCAAAGTCCAATAGCCACGTATAGGATGCCACTAGGTACACTGAGTGTTTGCTAGTATAATGGCTTACTTATAATTAGTTGGAGTGTGCAACGCAGGCAGATGCGCTCTGCAAATGTCTTGGCACTAGTGGGACTATAGCAAAGTCCAATAGCCACGTATAGGATGCCACTAGGTACACTGAGTGTTTGCTAGTATAATGGCTTACTTATAATTAGTTGGAGTGTGCAACGCAGGCAGATGCGCTCTGCAAATGTCTTGGCACTAGTGGAACTATAGCAAGGTCCAATAGCCACGTATAGGATGCCACTAGGTACACTGAGTGTTTGCTAGTATAATGGCTTACTTATAATTAGTTGGAGTGTGCAACGCAGGCAGATGCGCTCTGCAAATGTCTTGGCACTAGTGGGACTATAGCAAAGTCCAATAGCCACGTATAGGATGCCACTAGGTACACTGAGTGTTTGCTAGTATAATGGCTAAGTTAAAATTAGTTGGAGTGTGCAACGCAGGCAGATGCGCTCTGCAAATGTCTTGGCACTAGTGGGACTATAGCAAAGTCCAATAGCCACGTATAGGATGCCACTAGGTACACTGAGTGTTTGCTAGTAAAATTGCTTAGTTTAAAAAAGTTGGAGTGTGCAATGCAGGCAGACGTGCTCTGCAAATGTCTTTGCACTAGTGGGACTATAGCAAAGTCCAATAGCCACAGATAGGATGCCACTAGGTACACTGAGTGTTTGCTAGTATAATGGCTTAGTTATAATGAGTTGGAGTGTGCAGAGGACAGGAGGGTACAGTGGCAGGATTGTGGTGCTCTGGGTAGAGGAATGGAAGCCTGCCTTTCTATTCCCTCCTAATGGTGAAATGCAGGGAGGAAATCCCTGACCTTGGCTACACAGATGCTGTTGCTGTTTGCAGGACCTGTCACCTATGGCTCTCTGACCCTGCCGGTTTGAGCCCTTAAAAGGACTGCTATAAAGTGCTCTCCCTATGCTGTCTAACGCTGTGTATGCAGCGCATACAGCTGTATCGGCTATAGGACTCAGGAGGACGGAGCTGCGACAGTGATGTCTGACACCAAAGACGCAGAAGGCAGATAATGGCGTCCGTGAAGAAAATGTCCGGTTTTATAATGCAGGGACATGTGACATGCAGATCCTATCACACATGCCGTTGCTTCTCTGGCTCAAAGTCAACTTAGCTGTGTGTGTGTCTGTGATTGGCTGACATGCTGGCCCGCCCCACAAGACGCGCGCACTTAGGGAAGGAAGACAAGAAAAAAAAAAAAATATGGCGATCGCCATTATAGAAACAGCAGTGATCTGAAGGCGCTGTTCACGCACACTATACACTGAAATGTGATAATAGTTTGATTCACAGAGTGACTTACACTATTACAGCAGAAACCAAGCTATGATTTAGCTGTTTTTTGGCTGCTAGAACCGTTCTCGAACGTTTCTAGAACTATCGAGCTTTTGCAAAAAGCTCGAGTTCTAGTTCGATCTAGAACATGCCCCAAAATCACTCGAGCCTAGAACTGGAGAACCACGAACCACGAACCGCGCTCAACTCTATCCAGGAGCTTTGGTTCCCTGAGTTTCCAATAGCAAATGTCTAGAAAAAACTCTGTCCATTGGCACAACTCAGCAAGAAAACGAGAAGACCGAGAAGATATATTTCATTTATCTTAATGCCACCTTATTAACAGCACTAAACCCTTCTATTATGTCCCTTAGCCTTTTGAGCTTATCCTCTGGTAAGCGGAAGACCATGCCTCTGGTATCGATCTCAGTGCCTAAAAACTGTATTATAGTAGCCAATCAGAATACAAAAGGATGCATAGGAAGCGTGACTTTATTTCAATATTTTAAAACAATCCAATAAAATGAAGAAAAGTCACTCATACAAGATCCACAGAAGTTGTATAATACATACATAAATCAAAACACTATAAGGCCTGTTTCACACGTCAGTGATTCTGGTACGTTTGTGCTTTTTTTTAAACATAACAGAATCACTGAGATACGCAGATCCATTATAATGAATGGGTCTGCTCACACATCAGTGATTTTTCACTGCACGTGTCTCCATGCGGCGTACCCGCGTGTCCGTGATTGCTGCACGGAGACATGTCCATTTTTTTCTGGCATCACTGATAGGATGTCCATAAGGTGGCAGCAGAGCATAACAGAAAAAGGTGCCTATTGTGCACTGAAAAGACCCAATGTGATGCACCAGACATATAGAGCCCTAATGGATTTACAAATATAAGATATATCATGAATGACTACTGCATAATGAACGCTAGCATGAAAAAAGAAAGGAATCCATAAAAATAAATAATAAATGGTGCACATATGTTAGAGCCCCACCGAAGGACAAAAAAAGTCTGATGGAAATAGAGAGCATATAGGAACAATAAGAATGTGCAACAGAGAGGAAGGTGAGAATGCAGGATCAATCACTGCCTGTCAGATATTAATAATCAGGGAAATAACTCTGGAGCAGACGCACAAATTAGGGTCTTACCTGGTAAGGTAACAAATAATTAATAGTAGTTGCACTCACCTATTAAGGTTGTGCCAGTCACAACCCCTAAATGCACGTTACAAATGGCGACAGCCGCAGCCCCTAGTAGAAGAGCAATAACGTATAGGAGGAAAATCGGGTGCGTGCCGCGCTGTCACCAAAGGAAACTGATGTTAATTATTTCATCTCTTTATTCTTTTTTCCGGTCAATGTGTTTCAGAGATCACTGTCTCCTTCATCAGGGCAAAAAAAGAACAGTATGCAATCAAAGGAGGAAGAACCTCTATATATACACATATGGAGCTACGTCAGAGGACTGACTGCTGTATTTCAAATACTGCCGGGATGGTCAACTGTTACAATACCGGCCATAAAAGTTCTCAAGTGATATATTGAGAAACATTTATAAAATCACTGGGGTATAGTGTTTCAAATTTCATCAGCTTTTTGAGACAAAAATCAGAAAAAGAAGAAGAAGAAGGACAAAATGAAAAAAAGAAAAAAAAGAAGAAAAAAAAAACAAAAAGGGAGCATTGAGCTCCAGACCCTGTATTGAGTCTTAGAAGTGTAGTGACAAGTGCATCTGTCCACAACCCTGTAAGGGTGAACGGGATGACGGACAAGAAAAATTATGTTCGTGGCAAAAAATGGTGGTGTTGCTATATAAAATTGCATTAAGAATAAAGAAAGGAAAAATTTCTTTATAAAAGTAGTGAAGAAAAAAGTGGAAAAAAGGGGAGTGTAAGCCATTTTACTAATAAATAGTGATGAGCGAGCATGCTTGTTACTACTCGGTACTCGCACGAGTATCACTGTACTCGGTCTACTCGACGGGGACCGAGTAATCTCGCGATACTCGTGCTGTACTCGTGGTCTTCATCCCTGCATGTTGGCGCTCTTTTGAGAGCCAGCCCTCATGCAGGGATTGGCTGGCAGACCACTGCAATGCCACAGCCCTGTTAGTTGTGGAATTGCAGTGATTGGCCGGCCTGCACAGCGTGACCGAGCCTTTATACCGGCGGGCGCGCTGTGCTCTGCTCACAGCTATCCAGACAGTCAGTGCAGGGAGAGGGTCGCTGCTTCAGGGAAAGGTTTGCGGCCCTTTATAGCTATTTCCGTAGCAGGGCTGCAAACAGTGTGACCAAAAGTCCTTCTCAGGACTATTCTAGTTGTATACAGGCAGGCAGGGTATAGCCAGGTCGGAGTACAGTAGCAGAGTCCTTCTCAGGACTATTGTTGCTGTATACAGGCAGGGTATAGCCAGGTTGGAATACAGGCTAGTGACCAAAAGAGTCCTTGTCAGGACTATTGTAGCAGTATACAGGCAGGCAGGCAGGCAGGGTATATAGCCATTCCTAGTGGTGACCGTATACCAGCCTTCATCATATCTGGGGCTGGTGTACACAGTCTAAAACAGTCCTGATAGTGTCAGACTTCTCAGCAATTGTCGCTCCTAAAACCTGTTAGGTTCTTAGTGCGTCCGTGCTTGCATTTAAAAACCGCACGTGTGTGCCTGTCGGTGGCAGCGTACAGGTGCACTTGTGTGCGTTTTTACCAAACTATTATATAACGCACAAGTGTAGTGTATAATACACGTCAGTCAGCAGTGGCTGATAGTGTCAGAGTTCTCGTCATTAATTTTTGCTCCTAAAACCTGTGTTAGGTTCTTAGTGCGTCCGTGCTTGCATTTAAAAACCGCACGTGTGTGCCTGTCGGTGGCAGCGTACAGGTGCACTTGTGTGCGTTTTTACCAAACTATTATATAACGCACAAGTGTAGTGTATAATACACGTCAGTCAGCAGTGGCTGATAGTGTCAGAGTTCTCGTCATTAATTTTTGCTCCTAAAACCTGTGTTAGGTTCTTAGTGCGTCCGTGCTTGCATTTAAAAACCGCACGTGTGTGCCTGTCGGTGGCAGCGTACAGGTGCACTTGTGTGCGTTTTTACCAAACTATTATATAACGCACAAGTGTAGTGTATAATACACGTCAGTCAGCAGTGGCTGATAGTGTCAGAGTTCTCGTCATTAATTTTTGCTCCTAAAACCTGTTAGGTTCTTAGTGCGTCCGTGCTTGCATTTAAAAACCGCACGTGTGTGCCTGTCGGTGGCAGCGTACAGGTGCACTTGTGTGCGTTTTTACCAAACTATTATATAACGCACAAGTGTAGTGTATAATACACGTCAGTCAGCAGTGGCTGATAGTGTCAGAGTTCTCATCATTAATTTTTGCTCCTAAAACCTGTTAGGTTCTTAGTGCGTCCGTGCTTGCATTTAAAAACCGCACGTGTGTGCCTGTCGGTGGCAGCGTACAGGTGCACAATTTGCACAAACTTTGATATAACGCCCAAGTCTAGTGAATACACGTCAGCACAGCATTGCAAAATGCGCAAGGGCGTTGGCAAGGAACAAGGAAGTGGACGTGATGGTGGTGCAGGCAGAGGCCGAGGTCGTGGGCAAGCTCTAATTTTGCCACAACAAAGGGCCACATCTAGTCGCTCGCACGTCCTGTCCCAAATTCTTGGGGGCCGCAGCAGTACACCGCTCTTGAACCAAGACCAGTGTCAACAGGTTGTTAGTTGGATAGCGGATAATGCTTCCAGTCAGATTGGCACCACCACAAACACTCTGTCTTCCACACGGTCAAGTGTCAGTAGCCGTGATACTGCACCGCACATTTCAGAACCTGATCCTCCTTCCTACCACAAGGCTGAGTACACGTCCTCGGACATTAATGATCCCACACTTGGACACTCGGAAGAGCTGTTCACGTTTCCATTCGCACATTCTGGCCTCTCGCCAGCTCATGTTGAAGTGGGTCATGAGGAGATCGTATGTACAGATGGCCAAATATTTGAGCAGCCACGTTCTCACGAAGTTGGCAACGTGTCTCAACAAGGGGTGGACGATGATGAGACACAATTGTCAGGAAGTCAGGAGGAGGAGCAGGGTGCGGAAGAGGAAGACGACGTGGTGGATGATCCAGTAACTGACCCAACCTGGCAGGAGGATATGCAGAGCGAGGACAGCAGTGCACAGGGGGAGGGAGGCGTAGCATCCCAACAGGCAGTAAGAAGCAGGGTGGTGGCTCCAGGCAGAAGTCAGGCAACCGTTCCCCGGAACAACAACACGACACAAGGTGCCTGTACAAATGTTAGGTCTTCCCGAGTCTGGCAGTTTTTTAAGTTGGATCCAGATGATTCTAAAAAGGCCATTTGCAACACCTGCCGTGCCAGCATCAGCAGGGGTACCAAAACTAGCAGCCTGACCACCACCAGCATGATCAGGCACATGTCAGCCAAGCACCCGACTTTGTGGGAAGTACAACAGAGTCGAGGAGCAGTGCTTGCTAATGTCACTGCTACGTCTTCGCTGGTTGTGCATGCGAGCCAATCCCCTGTCCATGCTGCCTGCGAACAAGCCTCCTCCGGTCCTGCACCTGCAGTTGCCTACTCAGAAATAACACCATCATCAAGCACGTCCTTGTCCCAGCGCAGCGTTCAGTTATCCATTCAGCAAACCTTTGAACGCAGGCGCAAATACACTGCCAACACCCCACATGCCACAGTTCTAAATGCTAACATTTCGCGACTGCTTGTGCTGGAAATGTTGCCTTTTAGGCTGGTGGAGACAGAAGCATTCCGCGACCTGATGGCGGCAGCTGTCCCACGTTACTCGGTCCCCAGCCGCCACTATTTCTCCCGGTGTGCCGTCCCCGCGTTGCATAACCACGACTATAATACACCCACTTCCTGACACTGGACACTTAATGTTTTGAGGCCCTCATGCACGTCTCTATCCAGGGACAACGTGGAGCCTCCCAATTTTTGGCTGCCCTGCCTAAGGGCTATACTACAATAGACCCACTTCCTTACAATGGGCACTTCAGGTTTACAGGCCATCATGCACGTCTGTATGCAGGGGCATTGGTGAACCTCACAATTTTGGACTGCCCTGGCAAAGGAAAATACTACAAAGACTCAGTTCCTCAAAATGGGCACATTAGACTCAGAGGCCTTTATGTACGTCTCTTCTCAGGGACATCGGAGTGCCACACAATGTTTTACGTAAAATCTTTCATGTATTGATCTCAAAAAGTAACATACATTAGCTCTATCTCACTATTGGGTATGTGCCCTTAACATTTCCGCTATGAAAAATCATTTTGGTGTCATTTTGGAAGGTTTTCTGGTGAGTCCGTAAAAATGGCGTAAAACGCGGACAAAATTATTCACAGCTGTGACTTTTGAGTGATAAATGCTTCAAGGGGTCTTCCCCATGCTGTTGCCATGTCATTTGAGCACTCTTCGGAGACTGCATCTGTTATAGTTTTGGAGAAAAATGTGTTCATTTCATGTATGCGCGAAATGCCTTAAAAATGGCTTTAAAATGGATTTGGAGCATGGAGACGATTATCTCGGGATTGCAAGATAACCAAACAAAACTTTTAGTGGATTTCTACTTATTTTATTAAATATCATCTCCACCAAACAGGACAAGCTTGCATCTGTTATAGTTTTGGAGAAAAATGTGTTCATTTCATGTATGCGCGAAATGCCTTAAAAATGGCTTTAAAATGGATTTGGAGCATGGAGACGATTATCTCGGGATTGCAAGATAACCAAACAAAACATTTAGTGGATTTCTACTTATTTTATTAAATATCATCTCCACCAAATAGGACAAGCTTGCATGTGTTATAGTTTTGGAGAAAAATGTGTTCATTTCATGTATGCGCAAAATGCCTTTGAAATGGCTTTAAAATGGATTTGGAGCATGGAGACGATTATCTCAGGATGGCAATATAAAAAAACGAAACTTTTAGTAAATTTCTACTTATTTTATTAAATATTATCTCCACCAAACAGGACAAGCTTGCATCTGTTATAGTTTTGGAGAAAAATGTGTTCATTTCATGTATGCGCGAAATGCCTTAAAAATGGCTTTAAAATGGATTTGGAGCATGGAGACGATTATCTCGGGATTGCAAGATAACCAAACAAAACTTTTAGTGGATTTCTACTTATTTTATTAAATATCATCTCCACCAAACAGGACAAGCTTGCATCTGTTATAGTTTTGGAGAAAAATGTGTTCATTTCATGTATGCGCGAAATGCCTTAAAAATGGCTTTAAAATGGATTTGGAGCATGGAGACGATTATCTCCGGATTGCAAGATAACCAAACAAAACTTTTAGTGGATTTCTACTTATTTTATTAAATATCATCTCCACCAAACAGGACAAGCTTGCATCTGTTATAGTTTTGGAGAAAAATGTGTTCATTTCATGTATGCGCGAAATGCCTTAAAAATGGCTTTAAAATGGATTTGGAGCATGGAGACGATTATCTCGGGATTGCAATATAACCAAACAAAACTTTTAGTGGATTTCTACTTATTTTATTAAATATCATCTCCACCAAACAGGACAAGCTTGCATCTGTTATAGTTTTGGAGAAAAATGTGTTCATTTCATGTATGCGCGAAATGCCTTAAAAATGGCTTTAAAATGGATTTGGAGCATGGAGACGATTATCTCGGGATTGCAAGATAACCAAACAAAACGTTTAGTGGATTTCTACTTATTTTATTAAATATCATCTCCACCAAACAGGACAAGCTTGCATCTGTTATAGTTTTGGAGAAAAATGTGTTCATTTCATGTATGCGCGAAATGCCTTAAAAATGGCTTTAAAATGGATTTGGAGCATGGAGACGATTATCTCGGGATTGCAAGATAACCAAACAAAACTTTTAGTGGATTTCTACTTATTTTATTAAATATCATCTCCACCAAACAGGACAAGCTTGCATCTGTTATAGTTTTGGAGAAAAATGTGTTCATTTCATGTATGCGCGAAATGCCTTAAAAATGGCTTTAAAATGGATTTGGAGCATGGAGACGATTATCTCCGGATTGCAAGATAACCAAACAAAACTTTTAGTGGATTTCTACTTATTTTATTAAATATCATCTCCACCAAACAGGACAAGCTTGCATCTGTTATAGTTTTGGAGAAAAATGTGTTCATTTCATGTATGCGCGAAATGCCTTAAAAATGGCTTTAAAATGGATTTGGAGCATGGAGACGATTATCTCGGGATTGCAATATAACCAAACAAAACTTTTAGTGGATTTCTACTTATTTTATTAAATATCATCTCCACCAAACAGGACAAGCTTGCATCTGTTATAGTTTTGGAGAAAAATGTGTTCATTTCATGTATGCGCGAAATGCCTTAAAAATGGCTTTAAAATGGATTTGGAGCATGGAGACGATTATCTCGGGATTGCAAGATAACCAAACAAAACGTTTAGTGGATTTCTACTTATTTTATTAAATATCATCTCCACCAAACAGGACAAGCTTGCATCTGTTATAGTTTTGGAGAAAAATGTGTTCATTTCATGTATGCGCGAAATGCCTTAAAAATGGCTTTAAAATGGATTTGGAGCATGGAGACGATTATCTCGGGATTGCAAGATAACCAAACAAAACTTTTAGTGGATTTCTACTTATTTTATTAAATATCATCTCCACCAAACAGGACAAGCTTGCATCTGTTATAGTTTTGGAGAAAAATGTGTTCATTTCATGTATGCGCGAAATGCCTTAAAAATGGCTTTAAAATGGATTTGGAGCATGGAGACGATTATCTCGGGATTGCAAGATAACCAAACAAAACTTTTAGTGGATTTCTACTTATTTTATTAAATATCATCTCCACCAAACAGGACAAGCTTGCATGTGTTATAGTTTTGGAGAAAAATGTGTTCATTTCATGTATGCGCAAAATGCCTTTGAAATGGCTTTAAAATGGATTTGGAGCATGGAGACGATTATCTCGGGATTGCAAGATAACCAAACAAAACTTTTAGTGGATTTCTACTTATTTTATTAAATATCATCTCCACCAAACAGGACAAGCTTGCATCTGTTATAGTTTTGGAGAAAAATGTGTTCATTTCATGTATGCGCGAAATGCCTTAAAAATGGCTTTAAAATGGATTTGGAGCATGGAGACGATTATCTCGGGATTGCAAGATAACCAAACAAAACTTTTAGTGGATTTCTACTTATTTTATTAAATATCATCTCCACCAAACAGGACAAGCTTGCATCTGTTATAGTTTTGGAGAAAAATGTGTTCATTTCATGTATGCGCGAAATGCCTTAAAAATGGCTTTAAAATGGATTTGGAGCATGGAGACGATTATCTCGGGATTGCAAGATAACCAAACAAAACTTTTAGTGGATTTCTACTTATTTTATTAAATATCATCTCCACCAAACAGGACAAGCTTGCATGTGTTATAGTTTTGGAGAAAAATGTGTTCATTTCATGTATGCGCAAAATGCCTTTGAAATGGCTTTAAAATGGATTTGGAGCATGGAGACGATTATCTCAGGATGGCAATATAAACAAACGAAACTTTTAGTAGATTTCTACTTATTTTATTAAATATTATCTCCACCAAACAGGACAAGCTTGCATCTGTTATAGTTTTGGAGAAAAATGTGTTCATTTCATGTATGCGCGAAATGCCTTAAAAATGGCTTTAAAATGGATTTGGAGCATGGAGACGATTATCTCGGGATTGCAAGATAACCAAACAAAACTTTTAGTGGATTTCTACTTATTTTATTAAATATCATCTCCACCAAACAGGACAAGCTTGCATCTGTTATAGTTTTGGAGAAAAATGTGTTCATTTCATGTATGCGCGAAATGCCTTAAAAATGGCTTTAAAATGGATTTGGAGCATGGAGACGATTATCTCGGGATTGCAATATAACCAAACAAAACTTTTAGTGGATTTCTACTTATTTTATTAAATATCATCTCCACCAAACAGGACAAGCTTGCATCTGTTATAGTTTTGGAGAAAAATGTGTTCATTTCATGTATGCGCGAAATGCCTTAAAAATGGCTTTAAAATGGATTTGGAGCATGGAGACGATTATCTCGGGATTGCAAGATAACCAAACAAAACTTTTAGTGGATTTCTACTTATTTTATTAAATATCATCTCCACCAAACAGGACAAGCTTGCATCTGTTATAGTTTTGGAGAAAAATGTGTTCATTTCATGTATGCGCGAAATGCCTTAAAAATGGCTTTAAAATGGATTTGGAGCATGGAGACGATTATCTCAGGATGGCAATATAAACAAACGAAACTTTTAGTAGATTTCTACTTATTTTATTAAATATTATCTCCACCAAACAGGACAAGCTTGCATCTGTTATAGTTTTGGAGAAAAATGTGTTCATTTCATGTATGCGCGAAATGCCTTAAAAATGGCTTTAAAATGGATTTGGAGCATGGAGACGATTATCTCGGGATTGCAAGATAACCAAACAAAACTTTTAGTGGATTTCTACTTATTTTATTAAATATCATCTCCACCAAACAGGACAAGCTTGCATCTGTTATAGTTTTGGAGAAAAATGTGTTCATTTCATGTATGCGCGAAATGCCTTAAAAATGGCTTTAAAATGGATTTGGAGCATGGAGACGATTATCTCGGGATTGCAAGATAACCAAACAAAACTTTTAGTGGATTTCTACTTATTTTATTAAATATCATCTCCACCAAACAGGACAAGCTTGCATCTGTTATAGTTTTGGAGAAAAATGTGTTCATTTCATGTATGCGCGAAATGCCTTAAAAATGGCTTTAAAATGGATTTGGAGCATGGAGACGATTATCTCGGGATTGCAAGATAACCAAACAAAACTTTTAGTGGATTTCTACTTATTTTATTAAATATCATCTCCACCAAACAGGACAAGCTTGCATCTGTTATAGTTTTGGAGAAAAATGTGTTCATTTCATGTATGCGCGAAATGCCTTAAAAATGGCTTTAAAATGGATTTGGAGCATGGAGACGATTATCTCGGGATTGCAAGATAACCAAACAAAACTTTTAGTGGATTTCTACTTATTTTATTAAATATCATCTCCACCAAACAGGACAAGCTTGCATGTGTTATAGTTTTGGAGAAAAATGTGTTCATTTCATGTATGCGCAAAATGCCTTTGAAATGGCTTTAAAATGGATTTGGAGCATGGAGACGATTATCTCAGGATGGCAATATAAACAAACGAAACTTTTAGTAGATTTCTACTTATTTTATTAAATATTATCTCCACCAAACAGGACAAGCTTGCATCTGTTATAGTTTTGGAGAAAAATGTGTTCATTTCATGTATGCGCGAAATGCCTTAAAAATGGCTTTAAAATGGATTTGGAGCATGGAGACGATTATCTCGGGATTGCAATATAACCAAACAAAACTTTTAGTGGATTTCTACTTATTTTATTAAATATCATCTCTACCAAACAGGACAAGCTTGCATCTGTTATAGTTTTGGAGAAAAATGTGTTCATTTCATGTATGCGCGAAATGCCTTAAAAATGGCTTTAAAATGGATTTGGAGCATGGAGACGATTATCTCGGGATTGCAAGATAACCAAACAAAACTTTTAGTGGATTTCTACATATTTTATTAAATATCATCTCCACCAAACAGGACAAGCTTGCATGTGTTATAGTTTTGGAGAAAAATGTGTTCATTTCATGTATGCGCAAAATGCCTTTGAAATGGCTTTAAAATGGATTTGGAGCATGGAGACGATTATCTCAGGATGGCAATATAAACAAACGAAACTTTTAGTAGATTTCTACTTATTTTATTAAATATTATCTCCACCAAACAGGACAAGCTTGCATCTGTTATAGTTTTGGAGAAAAATGTGTTCATTTCATGTATGCGCGAAATGCCTTAAAAATGGCTTTAAAATGGATTTGGAGCATGGAGACGATTATCTCGGGATTGCAAGATAACCAAACAAAACTTTTAGTGGATTTCTACTTATTTTATTAAATATCATCTCCACCAAACAGGACAAGCTTGCATCTGTTATAGTTTTGGAGAAAAATGTGTTCATTTCATGTATGCGCGAAATGCCTTAAAAATGGCTTTAAAATGGATTTGGAGCATGGAGACGATTATCTCGGGATTGCAAGATAACCAAACAAAACTTTTAGTGGATTTCTACTTATTTTATTAAATATCATCTCCACCAAACAGGACAAGCTTGCATCTGTTATAGTTTTGGAGAAAAATGTGTTCATTTCATGTATGCGCGAAATGCCTTAAAAATGGCTTTAAAATGGATTTGGAGCATGGAGACGATTATCTCGGGATTGCAAGATAACCAAACAAAACTTTTAGTGGATTTCTACTTATTTTATTAAATATCATCTCCACCAAACAGGACAAGCTTGCATGTGTTATAGTTTTGGAGAAAAATGTGTTCATTTCATGTATGCGCAAAATGCCTTTGAAATGGCTTTAAAATGGATTTGGAGCATGGAGACGATTATCTCAGGATGGCAATATAAACAAACGAAACTTTTAGTAGATTTCTACTTATTTATTAAATATTATCTCCACCAAACAGGACAAGCTTGCATCTGTTATAGTTTTGGAGAAAAATGTGTTCATTTCATGTATGCGCGAAATGCCTTAAAAATGGCTTTAAAATGGATTTGGAGCATGGAGACGATTATCTCGGGATTGCAAGATAACCAAACAAAACTTTTAGTGGATTTCTACTTATTTTATTAAATATCATCTCCACCAAACAGGACAAGCTTGCATCTGTTATAGTTTTGGAGAAAAATGTGTTCATTTCATGTATGCGCGAAATGCCTTAAAAATGGCTTTAAAATGGATTTGGAGCATGGAGACGATTATCTCGGGATTGCAAGATAACCAAACAAAACTTTTAGTGGATTTCTACTTATTTTATTAAATATCATCTCCACCAAACAGGACAAGCTTGCATCTGTTATAGTTTTGGAGAAAAATGTGTTCATTTCATGTATGCGCGAAATGCCTTAAAAATGGCTTTAAAATGGATTTGGAGCATGGAGACGATTATCTCGGGATTGCAAGATAACCAAACAAAACTTTTAGTGGATTTCTACTTATTTTATTAAATATCATCTCCACCAAACAGGACAAGCTTGCATCTGTTATAGTTTTGGAGAAAAATGTGTTCATTTCATGTATGCGCGAAATGCCTTAAAAATGGCTTTAAAATGGATTTGGAGCATGGAGACGATTATCTCGGGATTGCAAGATAACCAAACAAAACTTTTAGTGGATTTCTACTTATTTTATTAAATATCATCTCCACCAAACAGGACAAGCTTGCATCTGTTATAGTTTTGGAGAAAAATGTGTTCATTTCATGTATGCGCGAAATGCCTTAAAAATGGCTTTAAAATGGATTTGGAGCATGGAGACGATTATCTCGGGATTGCAAGATAACCAAACAAAACTTTTAGTGGATTTCTACTTATTTTATTAAATATCATCTCCACCAAACAGGACAAGCTTGCATGTGTTATAGTTTTGGAGAAAAATGTGTTAATTTCATGTATGCGCAAAATGCCTTTGAAATGGCTTTAAAATGGATTTGGAGCATGGAGACGATTATCTCGGGATTGCAAGATAACCAAACAAAACTTTTAGTGGATTTCTACTTATTTTATTAAATATCATCTCCACCAAACAGGACAAGCTTGCATCTGTTATAGTTTTGGAGAAAAATGTGTTCATTTCATGTATGCGCGAAATGCCTTAAAAATGGCTTTAAAATGGATTTGGAGCATGGAGACGATTATCTCGGGATTGCAAGATAACCAAACAAAACTTTTAGTGGATTTCTACTTATTTTATTAAATATCATCTCCACCAAACAGGACAAGCTTGCATCTGTTATAGTTTTGGAGAAAAATGTGTTCATTTCATGTATGCGCGAAATGCCTTAAAAATGGCTTTAAAATGGATTTGGAGCATGGAGACGATTATCTCGGGATTGCAAGATAACCAAACAAAACTTTTAGTGGATTTCTACTTATTTTATTAAATATCATCTCCACCAAACAGGACAAGCTTGCATCTGTTATAGTTTTGGAGAAAAATGTGTTCATTTCATGTATGCGCGAAATGCCTTAAAAATGGCTTTAAAATGGATTTGGAGCATGGAGACGATTATCTCGGGATTGCAAGATAACCAAACAAAACTTTTAGTGGATTTCTACTTATTTTATTAAATATCATCTCCACCAAACAGGACAAGCTTGCATCTGTTATAGTTTTGGAGAAAAATGTGTTCATTTCATGTATGCGCGAAATGCCTTAAAAATGGCTTTAAAATGGATTTGGAGCATGGAGACGATTATCTCCGGATTGCAAGATAACCAAACAAAACTTTTAGTGGATTTCTACTTATTTTATTAAATATCATCTCCACCAAACAGGACAAGCTTGCATCTGTTATAGTTTTGGAGAAAAATGTGTTCATTTCATGTATGCGCGAAATGCCTTAAAAATGGCTTTAAAATGGATTTGGAGCATGGAGACGATTATCTCGGGATTGCAATATAACCAAACAAAACTTTTAGTGGATTTCTACTTATTTTATTAAATATCATCTCCACCAAACAGGACAAGCTTGCATCTGTTATAGTTTTGGAGAAAAATGTGTTCATTTCATGTATGCGCGAAATGCCTTAAAAATGGCTTTAAAATGGATTTGGAGCATGGAGACGATTATCTCGGGATTGCAAGATAACCAAACAAAACGTTTAGTGGATTTCTACTTATTTTATTAAATATCATCTCCACCAAACAGGACAAGCTTGCATCTGTTATAGTTTTGGAGAAAAATGTGTTCATTTCATGTATGCGCGAAATGCCTTAAAAATGGCTTTAAAATGGATTTGGAGCATGGAGACGATTATCTCGGGATTGCAAGATAACCAAACAAAACTTTTAGTGGATTTCTACTTATTTTATTAAATATCATCTCCACCAAACAGGACAAGCTTGCATCTGTTATAGTTTTGGAGAAAAATGTGTTCATTTCATGTATGCGCGAAATGCCTTAAAAATGGCTTTAAAATGGATTTGGAGCATGGAGACGATTATCTCCGGATTGCAAGATAACCAAACAAAACTTTTAGTGGATTTCTACTTATTTTATTAAATATCATCTCCACCAAACAGGACAAGCTTGCATCTGTTATAGTTTTGGAGAAAAATGTGTTCATTTCATGTATGCGCGAAATGCCTTAAAAATGGCTTTAAAATGGATTTGGAGCATGGAGACGATTATCTCGGGATTGCAATATAACCAAACAAAACTTTTAGTGGATTTCTACTTATTTTATTAAATATCATCTCCACCAAACAGGACAAGCTTGCATCTGTTATAGTTTTGGAGAAAAATGTGTTCATTTCATGTATGCGCGAAATGCCTTAAAAATGGCTTTAAAATGGATTTGGAGCATGGAGACGATTATCTCGGGATTGCAAGATAACCAAACAAAACGTTTAGTGGATTTCTACTTATTTTATTAAATATCATCTCCACCAAACAGGACAAGCTTGCATCTGTTATAGTTTTGGAGAAAAATGTGTTCATTTCATGTATGCGCGAAATGCCTTAAAAATGGCTTTAAAATGGATTTGGAGCATGGAGACGATTATCTCGGGATTGCAAGATAACCAAACAAAACTTTTAGTGGATTTCTACTTATTTTATTAAATATCATCTCCACCAAACAGGACAAGCTTGCATCTGTTATAGTTTTGGAGAAAAATGTGTTCATTTCATGTATGCGCGAAATGCCTTAAAAATGGCTTTAAAATGGATTTGGAGCATGGAGACGATTATCTCGGGATTGCAAGATAACCAAACAAAACTTTTAGTGGATTTCTACTTATTTTATTAAATATCATCTCCACCAAACAGGACAAGCTTGCATGTGTTATAGTTTTGGAGAAAAATGTGTTCATTTCATGTATGCGCAAAATGCCTTTGAAATGGCTTTAAAATGGATTTGGAGCATGGAGACGATTATCTCGGGATTGCAAGATAACCAAACAAAACTTTTAGTGGATTTCTACTTATTTTATTAAATATCATCTCCACCAAACAGGACAAGCTTGCATCTGTTATAGTTTTGGAGAAAAATGTGTTCATTTCATGTATGCGCGAAATGCCTTAAAAATGGCTTTAAAATGGATTTGGAGCATGGAGACGATTATCTCGGGATTGCAAGATAACCAAACAAAACTTTTAGTGGATTTCTACTTATTTTATTAAATATCATCTCCACCAAACAGGACAAGCTTGCATCTGTTATAGTTTTGGAGAAAAATGTGTTCATTTCATGTATGCGCGAAATGCCTTAAAA
The DNA here is from genome assembly GCF_048569485.1 of Anomaloglossus baeobatrachus. Lineage (NCBI taxonomy): Eukaryota > Metazoa > Chordata > Amphibia > Anura > Aromobatidae > Anomaloglossus > Anomaloglossus baeobatrachus. The sequence continues at coordinate 2,273 of NW_027443447.1, read as the reverse complement.
ATGGCTTTAAAATGGATTTGGAGCATGGAGACGATTATCTCGGGATTGCAAGATAACCAAACAAAACTTTTAGTGGATTTCTACTTATTTTATTAAATATCATCTCCACCAAACAGGACAAGCTTGCATGTGTTATAGTTTTGGAGAAAAATGTGTTCATTTCATGTATGCGCAAAATGCCTTTGAAATGGCTTTAAAATGGATTTGGAGCATGGAGACGATTATCTCAGGATGGCAATATAAACAAACGAAACTTTTAGTAGATTTCTACTTATTTTATTAAATATTATCTCCACCAAACAGGACAAGCTTGCATCTGTTATAGTTTTGGAGAAAAATGTGTTCATTTCATGTATGCGCGAAATGCCTTAAAAATGGCTTTAAAATGGATTTGGAGCATGGAGACGATTATCTCGGGATTGCAAGATAACCAAACAAAACTTTTAGTGGATTTCTACTTATTTTATTAAATATCATCTCCACCAAACAGGACAAGCTTGCATCTGTTATAGTTTTGGAGAAAAATGTGTTCATTTCATGTATGCGCGAAATGCCTTAAAAATGGCTTTAAAATGGATTTGGAGCATGGAGACGATTATCTCGGGATTGCAATATAACCAAACAAAACTTTTAGTGGATTTCTACTTATTTTATTAAATATCATCTCCACCAAACAGGACAAGCTTGCATCTGTTATAGTTTTGGAGAAAAATGTGTTCATTTCATGTATGCGCGAAATGCCTTAAAAATGGCTTTAAAATGGATTTGGAGCATGGAGACGATTATCTCGGGATTGCAAGATAACCAAACAAAACTTTTAGTGGATTTCTACTTATTTTATTAAATATCATCTCCACCAAACAGGACAAGCTTGCATCTGTTATAGTTTTGGAGAAAAATGTGTTCATTTCATGTATGCGCGAAATGCCTTAAAAATGGCTTTAAAATGGATTTGGAGCATGGAGACGATTATCTCAGGATGGCAATATAAACAAACGAAACTTTTAGTAGATTTCTACTTATTTTATTAAATATTATCTCCACCAAACAGGACAAGCTTGCATCTGTTATAGTTTTGGAGAAAAATGTGTTCATTTCATGTATGCGCGAAATGCCTTAAAAATGGCTTTAAAATGGATTTGGAGCATGGAGACGATTATCTCGGGATTGCAAGATAACCAAACAAAACTTTTAGTGGATTTCTACTTATTTTATTAAATATCATCTCCACCAAACAGGACAAGCTTGCATCTGTTATAGTTTTGGAGAAAAATGTGTTCATTTCATGTATGCGCGAAATGCCTTAAAAATGGCTTTAAAATGGATTTGGAGCATGGAGACGATTATCTCGGGATTGCAAGATAACCAAACAAAACTTTTAGTGGATTTCTACTTATTTTATTAAATATCATCTCCACCAAACAGGACAAGCTTGCATCTGTTATAGTTTTGGAGAAAAATGTGTTCATTTCATGTATGCGCGAAATGCCTTAAAAATGGCTTTAAAATGGATTTGGAGCATGGAGACGATTATCTCGGGATTGCAAGATAACCAAACAAAACTTTTAGTGGATTTCTACTTATTTTATTAAATATCATCTCCACCAAACAGGACAAGCTTGCATCTGTTATAGTTTTGGAGAAAAATGTGTTCATTTCATGTATGCGCGAAATGCCTTAAAAATGGCTTTAAAATGGATTTGGAGCATGGAGACGATTATCTCGGGATTGCAAGATAACCAAACAAAACTTTTAGTGGATTTCTACTTATTTTATTAAATATCATCTCCACCAAACAGGACAAGCTTGCATGTGTTATAGTTTTGGAGAAAAATGTGTTCATTTCATGTATGCGCAAAATGCCTTTGAAATGGCTTTAAAATGGATTTGGAGCATGGAGACGATTATCTCAGGATGGCAATATAAACAAACGAAACTTTTAGTAGATTTCTACTTATTTTATTAAATATTATCTCCACCAAACAGGACAAGCTTGCATCTGTTATAGTTTTGGAGAAAAATGTGTTCATTTCATGTATGCGCGAAATGCCTTAAAAATGGCTTTAAAATGGATTTGGAGCATGGAGACGATTATCTCGGGATTGCAATATAACCAAACAAAACTTTTAGTGGATTTCTACTTATTTTATTAAATATCATCTCTACCAAACAGGACAAGCTTGCATCTGTTATAGTTTTGGAGAAAAATGTGTTCATTTCATGTATGCGCGAAATGCCTTAAAAATGGCTTTAAAATGGATTTGGAGCATGGA